>NW_027467623.1:0-32500 GCF_046742065.1 Oratosquilla oratoria | reverse complement strand
AAATAATAATAATAAAAAGTGGTAATAAAAGAAGTGAATAGGAGGGAGAAGTAAAAAGGAAGAAGAGAAAGCAGGAGGGAGAAAAAGGAGGAGGAGGAAGAGAAGGAGGAAGAGAAAGTAGGAGGAGGAAGTAGGAGGATGAAGAGAAAGTAGGAGGAGGAGGAAGTGGAGGAAGTAGGAGGAGGAGATGGAAGTAGGAAGAGATGGAAGTAGGAAGAGATGGAAGTAGGAAGAGATGGAAGTAGGAGGAGATGGAAGTAGGAGGAGGAAATGGAAGTAGGAAGAGATGGAAGTAGGAAGAGATGGAAGTAGGAGGAGAACGAAGTAGTAGTAGTAGCAGTAGGAGGAGGAGGAGGAGGAAAAAGAGGAAGAGGAGGAAAAGGAGGAAGAGGAGGAAAAGGAGGAGAAAGTAAGAGGAAGGGTAAAGAATCGTGAAGGTAAGAGAAGGTGGACGTGATGAAAAGCATCAGCGTCAGCAGTAGCTACTCTAAGCGTTGTCAGCCTCGAGAGAACGAGTTTGAATTGATCCTCCTAAACTTGATCAGAGGAGCTCAAAGTTAGGACGAGGAAACAAGTTAGCGTGAGATAAAAAAAGAAGAAGAAATAATAATAATAATAATAAGAAGAAAAAACAAAGAAAGGGGGTGTAGAATTGAACGTAAATGAAGAGAGAGAGAGAGAGAGAGAGAGAGGTGTTATAAAATGAGAGGTGGGGAAAGAGAAAGGGAAAGAGAGCGAGGAGAAAGAGAGAGCGCAGACGAAGATGATGATGAATTCAGGTCAGATAAAGAGAATACTGAATCAGCACGACCATACGCTTATATAATGACTTTCGTATCAAAGTATTGTGTAGTCTGCATACCAACACGTAAATCTAGTAGTTCATAAATATTTACTGGAATAAAACGAGTCCAGAGGCGTTATTAGTGAATGAAGTAAATTTCAAACAAAGGGAATGTATATGTAGTGTAGTTTGAAGTTCCAGAATTTTAGATAAACGCGTAAAGAACTGTCGTAGTTTCTGTGAATTAGTAATTTATTTTTTTACCTAAAGGTCTCATATTGGTTTCTGTTATTGTAACCCATTCTAAACATAATATTTTTTTGTTATGATTACCTCCAAACTATCTTGTTTAATTAATTTAATTAATTTAAACTTGTGATGTAATGACTTAAAAAAAAGAACTTCGAAAATACATATTCCCATCACTCACAAAAAAGAAAGAAAAAAAAAGCAAATTGGTATTAGTATTAGTATCTATTAGTACCTATTACTGGCATCCACCTCTATTAATGTTTTCAGTAATAGGGTTATGACATCGTACATTTTTATTCATCAAGATATCGAATCTTACAATGAAAAAGTCTATTAGACACCAATCTAAAATCCTCTTATCACGCCATCCTAAGATTAAACGAGTTTAAGATAATTTCACGTTAACAATATCTCCTTTATACGTCGTTGGGTTGAATTGGCCTGAATACTCATGCGAGGACTTTAAAAGTTGAGAATAAGACGTTATCAAGGTGGAAGATACGTACGTATACTTGCTTAGATTGGAAAACCAGCGAGTCGGAATCCAGGACGAAAAATCATGATTGTGTTCAAAGATAATGTAGCGCGCGTGGAGAAAACGGGAAGAGGATGAATTGATCATGCCTTTCGAGTGAGAAATGGGAATAGATAAGAAGACGAGGAAAGCTTTTAGCCGTAACGAGGATGTACCAATTCACGTAATTGAAACCTGAATTTAACGCTAATAGATACTTATTCTTGGAAAAAAGAACATTACGTCCACTCAGTACAGGCTACGAAAGATCCAGAGGAGGTGAGTGTGAATTGAATTCATAAAATCCAACGAAAATGGAGAGGATTATGGGGAGTGAAATTAAAAAAAAAAAAAAAAAAAAGAGGTTAGGAGAATGGAGGACATTCCTTGGTAATGGACGGAGGATTTTGTTGGCTGTGCAAGAGACTATCCCACTTATCCTCTGAGGATGAGAAAGAGGAAAGTAAGGACAAGGAAAGAAACTAGAGTAAAGAGAGGTGGGGGAAGGTGAGACAAAAGACTTGAAGCTGAAAGTTTACGATGAAGGAAGAGGAAGAGGGGAAGGAACAAGAGGAAACGAGAGTAAAGAGAGGTAGGGGAAGGTGAGGTAAAAGACTTGGAGGAGGAAGTTTATGACGAAAGAGGAGGAAAAGGAAAAAAAAGAGTAAATATAGGAGGGAGAGGAGAGATAAAATATTTGGATCCTGAAGTTTATGACGGAAAAGGAGAAATACAAGAAAAAAAAAATGGAAGGCAAAAAACAACGGAATGATATAAAGTGGACGAAAGAAATAGACGGTATTTTTTTTTGGGGGGGGGCTAAAATTCCACAGAAGTGGAATAAGACACATGAAGAAGAACAAAACCAAGTATACTTCAGGTTGAACGAGTTAATCAAGGTTTTTAGTTCTCTACTGTGCATTCAGGGTTGAATATTTTAAGTAAGGTTGTATGCTGGAGATTAAAGCAATATTTTTGAAGTGGGACACTGAGGTAAAGGGGGCAAAGCGACGCAGAGAATAAAGTAAATGAAGGAAATGGAAACCTCTAAGAAATGAGATTAGAGGAAAGAGAATGGAGATAAATTCGTAATGGAGAAACTAAAGAAAGAGGAGTGGGAAAAGGAGGAGAAAGAAGAGGAAGAGGAGATTGTGGAAGGAAGGAGAGAAGAAGAGTAGGAAGAACAGAAGAAGAGGAAGAAGGGGTAAAAGAAAGGACGAGTGATAATGATAAAAACAAATGTATAGTAATAAGAGATAAATAGGGTCGAGGTGAGTTGAGATGTGGCTTCGGGACTCTAACTTCCAAGCCAAGGAGTATATGTAATTACACACACACACACACACACACACACACACACACACACACACACACACACACACACACACACACACACACACACACACACACACACACACACACACACACACACAATTTTTTTTTTTTTTAAACGGATGATTTTGTTCAGCAGACAGACACTGGTGTGACTTAAGCCTTAGACAAGAGTAATCGCTTGGCGTTAGCTAGAACAAAAGTAGTGAAGGCTGTCACATTTATTAAAAAAAAAAAGGGAACGAGACGGAGAATGCATTGATAGAAGGATGAGATAGAAAGGTGATGGAGGAGAGCATTTATCTTCAAGAGAGGAGGGAAGAGAAGAGGAGAGGAGAGGAGAGAGAAGAGAGTAGAGTAGAGGAGGGCAGAGAAGAGGGGAGGAGAGAAGGGGGAGGAGGAAGGGAGAGGGGAGGAGAGAAAGGGAGTAGAATGGAGAGAGGAAGGTAGAGGGGAGGAGAGACGAGGAGAGGCAAGGGGAGAGGAGAGAGGGAGGGGAGAGGGGATGGGAAAGGAGAGAGGAGGGGAGAGGGAAGGAGAGAGGAGGCGAGGGGAGAGGAGAGAGGGGGGGAGTGGAGAAGGGAGGGGGAGGAGAGAGGATGGAGAGGAGAGAGGATGGAGAGGAGAGAGAGGAGGGGAGGAGAGGAGGACAGGATAGAGGAGAGGAGAGAGGAGAGGACATGAGGACAGGGGAGAGGAGGACATGAGGACAGGGGAAAGGAAAGAAGAGGAGGGAAATGGAAAGAGGAGGGAGGGGAGAGGTTGAGAGAGGGGAGGGGAGGGGTTGAGAGAGGGGAGGGGAGAGGAGAGTAAAGGAGGAGAGGGGAGAGAAAGGGAAAGGAAAACAGGAAAGAGAAGAAGAGGGGGAGATTAGAGAGTAGAGGAGAAAGCACGAGAAAGGACAAATGAAAAGCGAAGAGTCGCCGACGAGAGCTGAGGCTTTGGTGTGGGCGAGGCAGGAGATGGCGAAGGGTAAAAAGTGTTCGAGAAATTCTCATTTGGACAAGGTCGTCCTTCCTGACGCCGACCATCTGTCGTGTTTTACGACTTTGAGCCATAGGCACTTCGTGGCATAGGGTGGCACCCTTCCATACAAATGTCCTCACATTCACTCCTTTTTTCCACCCTGCTTTGCTGTGGGTAATGAATATTACTACATAGTTGTTACATGTGTGCATGCACGCATTGATGCCTATATATGTATGTATGTATGTTTACATGTATGTATTTGTGTATGTGTATGGGGCGTACTACAACTGTTACAATTTCCACGCATGTGCAGTAAGGGTGCCGCCAATTACCACAGAAATGAACTGCTGAATGGGAAATTACTTTTCCTTTTACGGACATAGGTCGGATACTTTTTGAACGGACCTTTGTGTGTGTGTGTGTGTGTGTGTGTATGTATGTATGTATGTATGTACACACACACACACACACACACACACACACACACACACACACACACACACACACATATATATATATATATATATATATATATATATAATACACACACACGCAGGCAAAAAAATTGATGAATTGACAACATGGGGATTGGATAGAAGGGTGAGGGAATTGAATCTGGTGATAAAATGATGGAAAGGCAGAAGGTTGAAAAGGCAATTAAAGTGCTCAAAATAGGAATCGTCAGTAGTGAATTGAATAACGTCAGATATGTTGAACAAAGGAGAGTGCATGACTAATTGGTTTACAAAAATAGTTGAGAGGTGTTGAAGAGGAGTGTATCTGGGAGACTGGAAGAGAGTGTACGTATGAATAAAGAATAAAGTTAAAGAAGGAATAAAGACAGAGAGAGAAATAAAAATAGATTTTTTTTTGACAACTCCTGATTTTTTTTTTAGCATTCGACCTAGTTATGGACCAGAAGATCTCCTGTCGTTATGTTCATTCTTTGTAATCCTTTGTAGGTCTGTGAGGAATACTTATACTGTTTAAGGAAAGTTTTGGAAAACTGATAATTAAAACGTTTTAGGAAAACATTGTGGAAAGTGGTCCTAGGAGTGGGAAGTGAGAAACCCCTGGTAAGGGAAGCCATATCAGCTGCAACATGCCACTGTTTGTTTAGGCCGAAGTTTGGGTCGCCTCCTCGCCTGGCCAGGGCTGTCGAGGACCAACGCAAGAATGAAGCAGCTGATCTCGTAAATCGACCTCGGGAGCACCTGCTCATGAGTTTGACAATGTATCCAATGGGCTATCGCGTGGTCCAAGTATTCCTATTGAGACAAATTACTTTGTAGTTAAAAGAATAATGAAGAATTTTGAGATATGGACTAAAAAAGAAAGAATATGTATGGAGGACCATTATGGAGACTTCTGGAGATGTATAGAGAGAGAGGCAAGTTATTTTGAGTAGTAAAGATGATTTACGAGTTAAATGGTGCGTGCATGAATCTGGTAGGGGTGAGAATACAACGTGGGACTACGTCAGTGGTGTAGAATGTCATATGCATTTTGCATATACATTGGGGATTATGAAATTTTTAAATATATACGAAACTAAAGGCATGTGTGTTTACGGAATGGAATTGTTCATAAAAAACTAAATTCTTTAGTGTTTCCAGAGGGAATGATAGAAACTAATCGTTCAGTACACTGAATGATAGAAACTAGTTGAAGTATTGAATTGAGAGTTAAAGGAACTAATATGTACACGATAATTCACGAGAAAGCTGAGAATAAATTTCAGCAATATGTATCGAGGATGAGGGAGAGAAAGGAAGTATTAAGATGAATTGCTGTCAGTAATTTGCGTTTTTTTTTTTTTGTCGTCCGGTAATAAAAAGAAGTAACTGATGTGTCCGAAGTGGATGAGTGTGATATTAAAGCTATTTTTATATTTAATTAAATTTGGTTATGGAAGACGGGATTGCAAAAATTAAGAATGTTTCATGAAGTCAAGCTTGACGATGCATAGAATCGTGTGTCCACATGACATCCTATAAATTCATCACATCTGGGCTCCTTGTTTGCACCTTGACGGTAAAGCTCGTTTCACGACTTCCATATAATGTCTCTTTCGACCTTACGATCTTCCATCAAACTTGGATTGCTATTTTGAACGATGGCCTTTGAATTTTTCTTGCCTTCTGGGTTTTATCCAAGTTGTTGCCAAACTGCATATGATTTTTGGTAAGCGTGACGTCACGGCAAGAGCTTCAGACTTCATGCCAAAACTGAAATGCAGGAGGACTGAAATATATGTATATATAAATGAGGAAACTTTCTCAGGGAAAATATAATATCAAGGTAAGCGTATGTATAGAATATTGGAAATTCTATGCAACATATTTTCGTAACCAAAACATGTTTAGTGGTATGACAAGATTGAAGTGATTTATAACGATACAGCTTCCTGTAACAAGTTCATATATATATATATATATATATATATATATATATATATATATATATATATATATATATATATATATGTATATATATATTTATTTTATATATATTTATTTTTTTATATTTTTATTTATATATTTATATATATATATATTTATTTTATATATATTTATATATATATATATATTTATTTTACATATATATATATATATACATATATATATATATATATATATACATATGTATATATATTATTCAAAACGCTATCGGACCAATACGTCATCCTGTTGGATGCGAATATCAAGGAAAAGACCGCGTCTGTCAAATTAAAAGAAAAATATTTTGATAGTCCTGTATTTTGTTTGCTTCGTGAAACACCATATCAGAACAGTGACTATAACTCTTCTTGGAGATATGGGAAACATAGGGTGGGGCTATGAGACTCAACCTTTGGATAACTGAAAATCAACGTTAGATTATTAACTAACTTTTATGCTGAAGGTTTTCTTTCCTGTTGAGTTCTAGGCTATGCATACGTAAAACAAGACGAAGCTATTGGTATACTTTGTAGTCATAATGGTATTTAATATGATTAATGGTAATAAATTCGAGAGTATGACAAAGAGGGTCATATTAGGTAGGCTATTATGGGCTTAGAATCTTAAATAGGTTAGAGAACCTTTATGTTATGGGATGGCCAACACGCCATACACAAATACCCCGTTTCTCATAAATTTCAAGGGTGTCCTAGATTATCCTGCTTGGGTCCCCCCTCCCCCCCCCCAAAAAAAAAGAAAAAAGAAAAAGAAAAAAGAAAAAGATGAAGCCGTGAATGGCACGGTCCACATGGGGCTAAAAGTGGCGCTGCATTATCGAAGGCAGCTATCAGAGGCTGCAAGAGACGCGAGGCTTGCAAAGCGCCCCAGACCCGAAGCTTCTTGATTGGTGTAATCTACTCGAGCACGCCATGAGATCATCGTCGGGCTTCTTCATCCCTTCCATTTTTCACCGGCTCTCGACTCGTCCAGCTCCCTCTCGTCTCGCGGAAGAGTCTCCTTAGCTCCACTTCTTCGTCTCTTCTCGAGGATGGCCTTTCCTCCTCCTCCTCCTCCTCCTCCTCCTCCTCCTCAACCGCGTCCGAAGCCTCTCCTTCAACTTTACTTCCAAGCCACCCATCAACAGTCGGTAGTTTGGACGCAGAAATGGATTTTGGTTTGGTTTCGCAGATTGATCTGAGGATCTTGCCTTTCTTTAGGGTCTTCTTCATGAAATTTATTTTAGATCGTACTAGACTATTCTGGCTATTCGCAGGAAGGTGCCCGACCCCCAAATACATTCTCAAGTGGTTAGTTTCTCAATCTTTTCATCTAAATAAAAAAAAAATTCTTTGTCGTCAGGCAAGCGACATGTTATTCATGTTTAAAAGGGATCCTCAGAAACAGAGATACTGAAAGTACATTACAATCCTATTTTGTTTGGTTAAATACTTATGTATGTGTAAATGCTCTAGGTGAGACCAGACTATCTTATTCAGCGACGGGCAAACACTGTAATGGAGGGATTTAACGTGTATCGATTAAGCCCTGGAATAAATTACTTTATCAAAATTGTTTGGGGGAAAAAAGCTAACGTTTCAATGTGATGGGTGATGGCCGTTGAACTGAATATATTAATGTATTATGTATAATGAAAAATATTTTCTTTACCTTTATTATTCATATATGCATTTTTCATTGCAGCCTGGGCAGTATATTTTATGTCCATGTGTAAATACTCCCATTCCATGAAAAAGTCGTGACATAGATGTAATGGTTTGGTGTCGGCTTGAACTTTGAAACAAATGTATACACACACATCATGAACACATTGTAGATATTTACAATATTCAGTAATAGTACAGGGTTTAGGATGGAAGAACAAATAATGTGGAACCTTTCTTCATATCAATGCAGCTCAGAAAGAGAGAAAGGGGAGGGGAGAGGAGAGTAGTATATCATATCAGTTTTTCATACTAGACCATAAATTTTCACATCTGTTTAGAAAACGTGTAGAATATTAATGTATAACAGAGTAGAAACGTCTGGGAAGTTGAGGAACTGTTTAATTTCGAATTGTGTACCCGAGTGTTGTGTAGTTACTGATCGAACTGCCACCCAAAGGATACTTGGTACATATATCGCTGTCTTGTTATTCGTAGTAAAAAGCATTGGCATAACTTTGCTATAAGGATAGAAGCGCTTGTAAACTACCGCCCACAACAACAACAACAACAACCGTATTGAAAAGCTAGGCGATGTGTGATAATGTTACTGTGGTTGTGTATAGATGTAGTATAACCCAAGGTTTTGTCCATACAGTTTGCCCAACACGTGTTGCACATGATTCAATGTAACACACAGACTTTGCTTTTATTGCCCAGTGAAAATGTTTGACAGTCACCGAGGGAAAATGATACATGCGCTGGAAAGAAATATATGTATAGCAGATGCAGCTCGTAAATTGTTGAACAGTTCATAAGTTTTTCGTGTCTCGCACGTGCTGTCTTCGTATCTGTTAACATCGTAAAAGAAAAAAATGGGAGTCTCTTGCTTTTCCTTCCGTCAACGAGAATATTATTGACAGATGCCTTTTCATTTACGTGTGTGCTTGAAGACGTTCAAATAGCGCACGTGAACAAAATACACCGGTAGAACTTGAGACACGATGATATTGGACCCGTTACTCGATGAAGCTACGGGCCGTATTGTAAAACATCCCTTACCACGCTTCCGTCACGATGTATTATTCAAAACATGTCTCTTCTCTGCATTCTTGAAAAAAAAAAAAACGAGGAAGGGTGAGAGTGGAAGAGGTCGTATACGAAGGCTTGGAATTCATTTCAAGGGAGACGGATGGAATTGGACACCGTGAAACACGGCGGACGAATCCCGTAGACCCTCAACAATAGTCGTGCCAAGTCGCGCGCGGTCCACGCGGCGATGTCGGGCCGGAGCTGTTCTCAGTGGTAATGACAGCCGGGATTTGGGTGAGGGTGACGGGGTGGGGGGAGAGTGAAATGAACGGAAGGCATATTGGAGTTATTCAAGGCTTAAGTGAAAAAATGAATGTAGTTTTTTTAATATATTCTTCCTCTCATTTACAATCTGCGTAGATGCCTTAATCACGGCCCAAATAGTAGCTTGATGAACTGGTTTCTGATTTATGTGCTGTTGTAAGCTTACATTTCCACAAATCATGCCTCATATTCAGTTCAATTATTCCAATTTGTTCTCGGTAGTAATGTCATTGTGTATAGAGAACAAGTCTTTGGTTGAAATCTGATTAATTGGAAATTGACTTCAGAAATATTTCCTTATTCTTAAGGAATGGCCAAGTTAATACCAGGATGAAGTGTCGTAGCATTATTTATATATGCATGTATGTAGACACACACACACACACACACACACACACACACACACACACACACACACACACACACACACACACACACACACACACACACACACACACACACACAAATACAGACACACAAATACACACACACACACGTGTATGTCTGTGTTGTATTGTACTAATGCCTAATGTAGTTATTAGTGCTTTTATGAATTTATATATCATCAATATATTTATGAATTCATTACTGTATTGAAAAGTTTACCTAATGAGAAAGCAGCTGTCATTGTATGCATGTGGCACAAATATTTTTCTGTGGTTGTTCTGCAACCAAATAAAGTAAAAATGATTCCGTACACGTTTGTCTGGTACATTGTTACCACAAAAGGTATCGCTCAGAATTAGTTTATATATCAGTCTCGTTTGCTTTTATACTTTTCGAAATTCAGTTTAGTTCGATACCAGTGTAACTTATATTCCAACGGAAATGCAAACAAATGTGCGCATGCGATCGTAGACGGATACACTCACAAGTGTGTATGCACACATGCGTGGACGCGTACACACACGCGCATATGCACACGTAACAACGTACACACACATGCAAGCACGTACACATACACCCAAGAACGCGCGAACACACAAGCTTGTACACACACAAGAAAACACACACGCAAGCACGTACACACGCAAACAAGAACACACAAACGCAAACAGGTACACAGAAACGCAAGCACGTACACAAACACACACACACACACACACACACACACACACACACACACACACACACACACACACACACACACACACACACACACACACACACACACACACACACACACACACACACACACATACACACACACGCACACATACATACGCATTAACATACTGGCGCAAGCACGCACACACGCACAAGTACGTACATACACGCTCAAACATGTACACACCAGCGTAAGCACGTACACACACGTGAAAACGCCTACACATGCGCATATACGTACATACACGCGCAAGCATGTACACATGCACGCACGTACATACGCACGCAAGCATGTGCACACATGCAAGCACATACAACGCAAGCACGTACACACACACACTCACACACACACACACACACACACACACACACACACACACACACACACACACACACACACACACACACACACACACACACACACACATTCGAACAGTGTTCTGAAGCTAATGAATTTAATCAGTGCATTATGTTGGTTAGATTTAGTACTTATCAGTTACCAGTGTGTCACAGAAGTATAGAAGAAATACACTACACCCAAAGCAAATTGGAAAGGAATAAAGAATTACACAGACCAGCTAGTCGTGATTAAACATAAACATGAATAAAATATAAAAAGTTATGAGAAAGTGTGATGTTCTTAAATCAGGGTGTTGCGAACCCATTCCGTAACATAAGTTAAGGGAGCCTTGGTCAAACTGAAGTAAAGGAAGGATGGTAATAACATATTTCCTCCCATCCCCGGCTCCATGGGAGGCCCCGTCCGTATCAGCTCGGAACTACGAGGCCATTAGCCCAAAGCAAGCGCCATAAGTAAAGGAGAGTAATGTAGAAGAGAACTTCTAACTCTCTCGTTCAGAATGGGCTCCCTGCAGCTGAATAAAATCGCCTGGTGACATCTAGAATAATAGACTAGGTTTACAAAGCGCAGCAAAATCGCTGATCATTGCGGGCTTGAGATATCTTTTCAATTTTTTTTTTATACAGAAGGAATTAATTTTATAATTGAATAAAATCGTCTGGCGGCAGCCATAGTTCTCGAGAAAAGTATTGAAATCCGGGAAAAGGGTTAAGGTGCTGTGTGAACAGAGCATTCACAGTTAAATTACGAATAGGATAACTATGAGAGGTTAAAGTTAATCTTCTTCTTTGTCTAAGCCCTTGATCGTCGTGAATGCCATAATTGCTGCAGACCCCTTTTATCGTTTCTTCAAAAAAAAAAAAAAAAAAAAAAGTATATATATACCCACACGAAATAGAGACGTATACATGTCAGTGCTGATATATAAAGTGATTGGTTAAAAAATGCGTGAATTAATAAAAAATCACGCAAATACAGTCGGACACAACATTCGTCTTTGTCATGAATTTCATCTCCAACACAAACGACCTGTGATTAGACTCGGATAGGGGAGTACCTTTGTACTTGCTTCATCCTCTAGACTCTAGACTCGCAGGGGTTCCCAAACTGGGGGAAATTTCCCACTGGGGGAAATTTGAAGCTACCAGGGGGAAATAATTATACTACCTACGAACTAAAAAAAATCTCGGATGAATTTTCTCATGTCTGAGAGAGAGAGAGAGAGAGAGAGAGAGAGAGAGAGAGAGAGAATGCCTGTTTATCAGTATATATGTACATTTGAAAAATAAATTAGTAAATAGTCACAGTGTGTTTTAACTACTCTTTCCCTCATACACATGAAGGGGGAAATCTGGATGGTTGAACTTGGTGCAAGGGGGAAATGACAGAAAAAAGTTTGAGAACCACTGCTCTAGAGAATGAAGCAGTTACATGAATACATGAATTGATAAAATGAATAACTAAAAAAATATCTAATTAAAAATTAAACATATACAACTGAATCAGAGTCTATCTAAATGGACAAGGGTGCACATCTGTGTTCAATTTTTCATTATTTGAATCCAAATTTTTGAATCAAAGCAAATATAGTATCGCGGAAATGTATCTATAGAGTCGAGAGATACAGTTTCTCGATACGATATACGCTTTGATACCAAATGTGGACTCAACTAACCAAAAACTGAACACAAGATGTGCAGCCTTGTCCACGTATATAGACCCTGGTTCAGTTTGTACAGCATGTTTGATTTTGTCATCCATTAATTTTGTTTGTTTATTCATTTTACCAATTCATGTATTCATTTATTCAAATGTGAATGTGTGGATTTTAGTCATTTCAAACCCTGTTAGAGGAAATTCTTTTGGTTATTTAAAGTTAAATTTCCGACAGACAATGGACACAGCCAAAAATAACGTAATCTGATAAAGCTTGCAACCACAAAGGCAAGCCATCATCATGACGGTAATGGCCAATACAAGCTAGTTAGTCGATTGAAAGCTAATTAAAGCCGGGCAGATGGACATATGGATTACATAGATGTGTTTTCTCTTGCAGGCAAAAGTAAGCTTAGGTGTGTGTGTGTGTGTGTGTGTGTGTGTGTGTGTGTGTGTGTGTGTGTGTGTGAGTGAGTGAGTGAGTGTAAGTGTAAGTGTAAGTGTGTAAGCAAGCGGGCACAGGGGCATGTGTGATTGTGATGGAGATTTTCATTGGTATTGTGATTGTTATTATAGTTGTGATTGTTATTGTGACTGTCATTGTGATTGTTATTGTTTATCATTGTGAATGTGATTGCGTGTGTTTGTGACTGCGTGATTGTGAAATGTTTGTTTGTAATTGTGTTATCTTATCCATGGTCGGTTCGACCGTTTTTCGAGACCGAAATTGAAAAGGGTTCTTTGGAGTTCTTTACATGTTTTAGAATATGAAAAAATATATCAGAGGCTGAGGACACAATATCGAGTCCTTTGGGGCGCCACACACAATATACATCTGGAGCCAGGGTCAGAGTCAGATGTCAAGGTCAGATGCCAAGGTCAGATGCCAAGGTCAGATGCCAAGGTCAGGGGCCAAGGTCAGGGACCAAGAATCTGCCGAAGCCAAATCTCCTCTCAGGACCCTTCCAACTGAGTGGGTTCATCTCATCTTCTCTCAAACATCTATTCATCGTGTCCCGAACATAGTCTAGCGATATAGCCTTGTCCCAAATCCTCTTCCTCTTCCTCCTCCTCCTCCTCTTCCTCCTCCTCTTCCTCCTCCTCCTCTTCCTCCTTCCTTCCTCTTCCTCCTCCTCCTTCTCTTTCTGTTCTCCTTTTCCTTCCTTTTCCTTCTATTCCTCTCCGCCTCCTCCTCCCCCTTCTCTTTCCCCTTCTCCTTCCCCTTCTCCTCCTTCTCCTTCCCCTTCCCCTTCTCCTTCCCCTTCTCCTCGTTTCCATCCCCCCTCCTCTTCTTTCTATTCATCTTCCTACTTCCTCTTCCCCTCCTCTTCTTTCTACTCATCTTATTCATACTTCACCTCCATCTCCATCTCCACCTCCTCCATCTCCATCTCCACCTCCTCCATCTCCACCTATTCTATCTCCTTCACCTCCTCACCCCCCCTCTCCTTTCTGTCCTCTCGCTTACTCCCTCTTATCCCACGCTCCTCTCCTTTCTTATCTTCACACTCTTCTTTCCTTTCTCTATTCCTCATTTCCTCTACCTCTCCCTTGCCCATTCTGCTCGTTGTCACCCCCCCCCCCCATATCAGCATGTCTGTTGGGAACGGATGACATAACATAAATTCCCAGCCTTTCTGGGATCGACCGTCAATTTCACACCAAGTGACCGATGGCCTGTCCGCGGACCTTAGTGTCACCTTCCGTTACACCGGGACCGTTTCTCTGTTTTGCGGTCACACCGACATTCGGGAGGTCCTCTCGAGGCCTCATTGAGAGTTCCTCTCGCTACTTCTTCCGGAGTTTCTCTTGAGGCCTCTTCGGGAGTTCGTCTTGGCCTCTTTCGAAATTCGTCTAGGCCTCCTTAGTAGTTCCTCTTGAGGCCTCTTCGGGAATTCCTCTCGCTGTCTCTTCGGAAGTTCCTCTCGCTGCCTCTTCGGGAGTTCCTCACGCTGCCTTTTCGGGAGTTCCTCTCGTTGCCTCTTCGGGAGTTCCTCTCGCTGCCTCTTCGGGAGTTCCTCTCGCTGCCTCTTCGGGAGTTCCTCTTGCTACCTCTTCGGGAAATCCTCTCGAGTCCTCATCGGGAGTTCCTCTCGCTGCTTCTTCGGGAGTTCCTCTCGAGGCCTCTTCGGGAGTTCCTCTCGAGGCCTCTTCGGGAGTTCCTCTCGAGGTCTCTCCGGGAGTTTCTCCCGAGGCCTCTCCGGGAGTTCCTCTCGAGGCCTCTTCGGGATTTTCTCTCGAGGCCTCTTCGGAAGGTCCTCTCGCTGCCTCTTCAGGAGTTCCTCTCGCTGCCTCATCGGGAGTTCCTCTCGCTGCCTCTCCGGGAGTTCCTCTCGAGGCCTCTTCGGGAGTTCCTCTCGAGGCCTGTTCTGGAGTTCCTCTCGAGGCCTCTTCTGGAGTTCCTCTCAAGGCCTCTTCTGGAGTTCCTCTCGAGGCCTCATCTGGAGTTCCTCTCGAGGCCTCTTCTGGAGTTTATCTCGAGGCCTCTCCGGGAGTTTCTCTCGAGGCCTCTCCGGGAGTTTCTCTCGAGGCCTCTTCGGAAGTTCCTCTCGAGGCCTCTTCGGCAGTTCCTCTCGAGGCCTCTTCTGGAGTTCCTCTCGAGGCCTCTTCTGGAGTTCCTCTCGAGGCCTCTTCTGGAGTTCCTCTCGAGGCCTCTTCGGGAGTTTATCTCGAGGCCTCTCCGGGAGTTTCTCTCGAGGCCTCTCCGGGAATTTCTCTCGAGGCCTCTCCGGGAGTTTCTCTCGAGGCCTCTCTGGGAGTTCCTCTCGAGGCCTCTCCGGGAGTTCCTCTCGAGGCCTCTTCGGGAGTTTCTCTCGAGGCCTCTTCTGGAGTTCCTCTCGAGGCCTCTTCTGGAGTTCCTCTCGAGGCCTCTTGGGGAATTCCTCTTGAGGCCTCTTCGGTAATTCGTCTCGAGGCCTCTTTGGGAATTCCTTTGGGATTCTTGGAGATAGACCCATTTCGAAGTGGTTCCTCAGTTCGATAAAATCTTCGGGTGTCAAAGAACATGAAGAATCTAATAAGAGGTCAAAGGTGTTTATGCTAGCTCGCGACAAATTTGGTTAATTGAACGAGCGAGTACCACACAGAAGATATGACAATGCTTTAATTCTTTCAGTAGTATGATATATTTTATAATATTTTAACCAAGCCCAGGGATTCTATTTAGCGTAAAGATATAGCACCTAGGGTAAATAAAGATTGAGTTAAATTTTGCAAGCTGTTAACCTGTGCAAACGACTTTAGCCTTTGTGCGGCTATAGCATAAGGTCGGTAGTCGCGTGCGATTAGTCCCCATATTTTTTCACTCAACCAAGCAGATCTAGTCACATGCATTATATATTCAATTATATCTAACGTCAGTGTTTCAGTAGAAAGGCGTCCTCAGATTTCAGGCGTTTGCAGGAGTGTTCATGAATTCCTTCAGGCGATTGGCACTTTATCAGGTTTATTTTCATTCAGTCATTGATATATTCAGAGCTTCTCCTCATTTATTCAGTAGATGGACAAAGTGTAATGGAGACATCTCTGATTGATTTAATAGTTGAAATGGATTGATCTGTTCGTGCGTGGGAGAGCAGAGGGGATGGGAAGAGAGGCATTGGGTAGAGTTGAGGTGACATTGTCAAAAGGTCGAAAATCAGTAGATTTAAGCAAAGGATTTAGTTTTTTTCTTACCAATATATTCCAAAGAGCGGCGAAAAAGTGTATAGATGAATTAATAAATAAAAAAGAAATGAAGTCAATTGACAAATAAACGAATAGATAAAACTGACGAAACCCCAATGGATACCGTCTTGAGGCCATGAGCAGGTGGTCATGAGTTCTACTCTCGGCCGGGCGGGGAGGAGACCCAAACGTCGGCTTAAAATACCCAGCGGCTTGCAGCAACTGACAGGGCTTGCCTTACCAGGGGTTTTTCACTTCCCACTTAGTGGGAATAGGATGGTGAGTTTTAATAGGATGAAAAATAAATCTAATAAAAAGATAAGATAAAGTGTGTAGATATCCTTTCCTGAAGAGAACAGTAATACGTTTTCATGTGGGTGGTGAGGCAATTTTTATCTAAAATTCCATAAATCTTTCGGGATATCGGACGTCGATATTTCTTTACAGTCCATGTACGGCCGAGGTCAAATGCCTAAAGGTGATCACAAAAAATAAATAGATAGATAAATAAAAGAAAAATAAAATAAGATAAAATAAAATAATAAAAGATAAAGCATACACACACACACACACACACACACACACACACACACACACACACACACACACACACACACACACACACACACACACACACACACACACACACACACACACACACACACACACACACACACACACACACACACACACACTTACACACACACAACCAATGTACGTAGGTGCGTGCGTGTGTGCTTGATTGATTGTTTGCTTGTGCGCGCATGTACATGTCTCTCTCTGTCTACACGTTTCTTTCTCTTTTCCTCTGTTTCTCTTTCACTCTACCTCTCATTTTTTGCTTCTTTGTTTTTTTTTCCTGTTTTCCTTTCTCCCTCACTTTGTTTTTCACTTAGTTTCTTTTTATGTTTCATTTTTTTCTGTTTATTTTCTTCTGTTTCTTTGTTTCTTTCTCTTTCTGTCTCTTTGTTTCTTTTTCCGTCCCTTTCTCTTACTGTTTTTTTTTTTTTGCTTTCTCTTTTTATTGGTTTCCTTCTCTTTTTCATTCTCTTAGACTATGTTTCTCTTTTTGTTCCTCTCTCTTACTGTATCTTTACTTCTTTCTCTTTTTATTAGTTTCCCTCTCTTTTTCATTCTCTTAGTTCATCTTTCTCTTTCTGTTCCTTTCTCTTCCTGTTTCTTTGCTTCTTTCTCTTTTTATTACATTCCGTCTCTTTTTCTTTGTCTTAGGCTATTTTTCTGTTTCTCTTTGTTTTTATTTCTGTTCCTTTCTCTTGCTGTTTTTTTGCTTCTTTCTCTTTTTATTACATTCCTTCTCTTTTTCTTCGTTTTAGGCTATTTTTCTGTTTCTCTTTGTTTTTCTTTCTGTTCCTTTCTCTTGCTGTTTCTTTTCTTCTTTCTCTTTTTATTACATTAATTCTCTTTTTCTTTGTCTCAGGCTATTTTTCTGTTTCTCTTTGTATATGGTGTATATACACAACTTTGTATGGCACAGTCCAACAAGTCACAATTGCCCCGTCATTCAGGAGCCCACTGGCTGTATTACGGCCGCCTACTGGACATGTCCATGAATATTCATACGCCTACACACACAATCATATTTTCTTTTTTATAACGATGTAGTAGAGCCATACCTTTATTCATGAACATATGCTGTTGATATAATGATCGTGTCTGAATTTGTGAAATTCATCAGTGTTCTCTGCATAGTTTTGTATTTCATTGAAAACAAGTTGTTTGGTAAAAGGTGTATTATGTTGTGTATCATGTATCCTGTTAGATTCAAGCTTGCAAAGTGTGCTGAGCCGGCTGTATGCGGATCTGTCATGTATTTGTTGTTGAATTTGTTCGTTTAATGTGACTCCCTCTCTCTCTCTCTCTCTCTCTCTCTCTCTCTCTCTCTCTCTCTCTCTCTCTCTCTCTCTCTCTCTCTCTCTCTCTCTCTCTCTCTCTCTCTCTCTCTCTCTCTCTCTCTCTCTCTCTCTCTCTCTCTCTTTCCCTTTCTCTCCCCCCTTCTCTCCCCCCTTTCTCCCTCCCCCCTCTCTCTCCCTCCCCCCTCTCTCTCTCTCTCTCTCTCTCTCTCTCTCTCTCTCTCTCTCTCTCTCTCTCTCTCTCTCTCTCTCTCTCTCTCTCTCTCTCTCTCTCTCTCTCTCTCTCTCTCTCTCTCTCTCTCTCTCTCTCTCTCTCTCTCTCTCTCTCTCTCTCTCTCTCTCTCTCTCTCTCTCTCTCTCTTGTTTTCTTATACAAGTTTGTTTATCTCTTCCTCTTCCATTCGTCCTAGTTTTCTTTTCACAAATATCTTTGTCCTTTTCTTTTTTAACCTATTCCTTTTTCTTTTTCTTTTTATCTCCGTTTTTTTCTTCTTCATTTGTTTTTAGTCTTTTCCCGTCTCTCTTAGGAAAAGTGGACTTTCAATAGCGATAGCAGTGGCGGATATGAAGAAGCTGAAGATTCTCCATAGAAAAAGAAAAGTTACAGCGAAAGGTCGTGGACTTCGGCTTGTTGAAGAGCATAAAATCTCTCGCTAGGAAGAAAGGCGTGAAGGTTCCCTGGTCTGAAAGGAGTCGGTAGATGGTAGCCAGAATGGATGTGTAAGTCACAAATATCGGTGAAAGGGTTGAAAGAGGCGAGGCTGTCCATACGTGAGATGTGTACACCATACAGGAAGCCAAGGAGACTCACATATTAAGGAAGATGCTGAACATAGACAAAAAAAAAAAGAAAAAAAAAGAGAAAAAAAAAAAATAATAATAATAATAATAATAATAATAATAATAATAATAATAATGATAATAATGATAATAATAATAATAATAATAAATGAAATAAATAAAATGAACAAGATAAAGAAAATAGACAAATAAAAGTAAACAAATAAATAAAAATAAGTAGAAATAATAATAATACTGTCCAGAGGGTCTGTTTCTGATATTAAAGTCGATAGATATTAGTTTCCTTGTTCATTTCGTTAATAAAAGAATAATCCGAGACAACTTCAGGTATTTAGTTTTGTATTATTAGATATATCTTTTAATATTTCTTATTTTTTATCTTATTGTTTATCTCATTTGTTGTATCTACCTCTTTATGTATTTACTTGTTTATTAATTTATCTTTTTTAACTATTTATTTGTTTATTTATATATTTATTCATCTCTGTAGCAAATTGTTTTCTTACATGCCTTATTGTATCTACATCTTTATTTACTTGTTTATTTATTTATTTTTAAGTATTTATCTATTTATATATTTACTTATCTCTAGGTATTAATTTGTTTTCTTACATGGCGACAACAAAGAACAATAGTGCATCTATGTAGAGAAACGTCGGCTGCTGCTGCCGGATAATTGTCATAAGATACAGAGGCGCTGCGACACGATTGGCGCCCGCAGGCGGTGTCGTCACCTGCATCAAGAAGTCTCGAGAAACGTCCTAGCCAACTTGTACGTTCCCGATGTTCCATGTGCAAGATGTTACTGCTCCGGAAGGCACTCCAATATATATATATATATATATATATATATATATATATATATATATATTATATATATATATATATATATATATATATATATATATATATTATATATAATTTTTTTTTTTTTTTTTTTGCATGATGTAAAAGACAAGACTTAAATTTTGGGAAGGCACAATGATTTTTACCGTCTACTGTGAACTTATAGGTAGAACAAGATGGCGATGCGGGCGAGAATGATGATGAGGATATACGAGAGGATGAGAATATAGAAAAAGGTAACGTAGAGGATGTAGAAGAGGCTGAGGATGTAGATGAGGATAAGGATAAGGATATAGGGTGAAGATGTAGAAAACATTGTGGATATAGATTTGGCTGAGGATATAGATTTGGCTGAGGATATAGATTTGGTTGAGGATATAGATTTGGTTGAGGATATAGATGAGGATAAGGATATAGAAGAGGGTGAGAATCTAGATGAGGATGAGGGTATAGAAGACGGCAAGGATGCAGATGAAGAAAAGGAAGTGGAGTATGACATAAAAAAGGAGGAGACGGAGAAAGGAGAGAGAGAGAGAATGAATAAATGAATGAAGGTCAAGCTAGAGGGGGACGCAAAACGCAGCTTGTGATTGGCCCGGAGGAGTTGTTGGCTTCACAAGAGGGACTGACGATTACTTGCGGACCTTCTTTTTTTTTTCTTCTTCTTCTTTTTTTTTCTTTTTCTTCTTTTTCTTTCTTTTTCTTTTTTTTTCTTTTCTTCTTTTTCATCTTTTTTCTTTTTCTTTTTTCTTCGTCTTCTTTTTCTTTTTTCTTTTTCTTTTTTCTTCTCTTTTTTCTTCTTCGTCTTCGTCTTCTCCTTCTCCTTCTCTGTTGTCTCCGTCGTCTCCGTCTTCTTCTCCTCTACCTTCTCCTCCTTTTTCTCCTTCTCCTTCTCCTCCTACGTCTTCTCCTCCTCCTTCTTCTCCGTCTTCTCCTCCTCCTTTTTCCCCTTCTCCTCCGTCTTCTCCTTCTCCGTCTTCTCCTCCTCCTCCTCCTTCTTCTCCGTCTTCTCCGTCTTCTCCTCCTTCTCCTTCTTCTCCTTATCCTCCTTCTCCTCCTCCTCCTCCTCCTCTTCCTCCTCTTCCTCCTCCTCCTCCTCCTCCTCCTTCCCGTAGATTGTTTCTCTGGAATTTTAGAAACCCAAGGAAGAGGGCAATGTGACCCCTCAGCATGTCTCTATATCTTATTCATTTGGAGGGAAGTAATTTTTATAACTTGACCTTAGGTCAGATAAAACTCTGACGCTTATTTAATGGTTATATAAAATATTTGACGTCAATGACGATTTATAAAATATCACTATCTAATCATGGTAGATCAAATCGGTGAGAATGTTCATTATAACAAAAGACTTCGTGCATGGGGATATATATATTTTTTCAAAATAAAGACGGGGAAGCGAGTCTCTCGTTATACTAAACATTGAAGGAACTTAAAAGAACGAATACCGGCACAATGAAATTCTCGCCTACGGTGTGTGAATTGCTCACATTCTCAACCTGCTCGTGGCTTTGAGCAGATGCCGTGACGCTCTTGCATGAGTATTTGTCACTGTCGGTCAGTAATTGGTCACTGAACACGCGAGAAGGACCTCTTTGTGTATATACAGCCGGAAGGAGTTAAAACGAGTGACAAAAAGGAAAAAAGTCTTAGGATTTTCTTCGCCTCATTTCTTTTGTTGTGTTTGTTGATAACCAAGATTTAATTTTTAGGGAATTGTACAGATGGCACAGAGAAGTTCAAGTTATAGAGGTAGTAAAGGAGATAGGAGGGTAGACTCACAGGAAGAAAGAATCGTCTTGCTATAGACAGAATCATCCGTGCCTCGCTGTCTTGCTCCAAACCCGAGCAATGTGGCGGGCTTCAGGGATGACCCTTTATCTATGATGTGCTAAGATGGTCGGGGATTTTTAATTAATTGATTTATCTATTCTTTTATTTATCATGTTTTTACTGATGTGGAACAGATGGTGGACCAAATAAGTTGATGGTGATTAGATTTAGATTCTTTTCTACCATGGGGCTTGTTAAACCGGATAGAATAGCGCACATACACAGACACACACACACACACACACACACACACACACACACACACACACACACACACACACACACACACACACACACACACACACACACACACACACACACAGACACACACACACACACACACACACACACACACACACACACACACACACACACACACAGACACACACACACAGACACACACACACACACACACACACACACACACACACACACACACACACACACACACACACACACACACACACACACACACACACACACAGATATATATGTATGTATTCATGTATATATATTATACATATATATATATATATATATGTGTATATATTATTGTTGTTCATAGAGCACCGTGAGTCTCGTCAACAAGTCGCCTTTTGTAATATTCTCGTTGTTTTTATGTTTATCGAGGGAACATCTCGTCAACAAAATGATTGGTTTTATTATTTCGAGTCCTGACACATTTCATCACATTTCCATTACTCATGTTAACTTTTCTCATCGAGCTTAAATGCCGAAAGACTTAAGTTCTTCTGGATATATATATTCTTTGTGTACAAGTTATGATTTCCCACTTGTGATTACTCGTTATGTAACGCTTTCGATATACTAATAAATTTTCTCATACAACAGTTGAATAGTAGAGGTCTATTTGCTATCTACTATCGCATATTTCGTCTTAGGGGATGTTTGTTTGATGACGTGGAACATGTAACTCTGTCTTCACTTAAACGGAATATAAAGGTGTGTGCTCTGTAACGAAATGACCCAGTTTGCCACTAACCTAGAAGGAATTAACTGAAACAAACTTGTTTATCCAGGGACCACTTCGAGCTTACAAAAAACAAATAGAATTTCAATTACATTTTTTCGTTTTAACTTTTGAAAACATCCGGATATGATAAAGTGGAGTTTGATCTTAGGAGGCGAACACTGAGATCATTACATTTCGTTTGAAGTTCTTCTCTCCCCGAGGACGCTTCTAAGGAAACGTCAAGAGCTCAATGAATTCGAGTAGTCTTGTCGTTTTTACATTGGCCATGACCTGAGATGACCACCTCGTCTTCGTCCTCTTTATCTTCCTCCTCCTGCTCTTCCTCCTCTTGCTCTTCCTCCTCCTCCTTCGTCATCCTACTGTCCCTAGCCCTCTTCCTCTTTCTCTATATCTCCCTTTTCTTCCTCTTCCTCTTTTTCCGCCTCTTTAGTCCTCTTACTGTTCCTATCCCTCTTCCTCTTTACATCTCCCATTTCTTCCTCTTCCTCTTTCTCCTCCTTTATCCTCCTACTTTCCTCATCCCTCTTCCTGTTTCTCTGTATCTTCCTTTTCTTCCTCGTCCTCTTTCTCTTCCTCTGTCTCTTCCTCTTCAATTTCCTACTCTTCCTTTTTCTCTTCCTTCGTCCACCTATTTTACCTACTCTTCTTCCTCTTTATATCTCCCTTTTCTTCCTCTTTCTCTTTCTCTTCCTTTTCTGTTTCCTATTCATTTCCACTTCTGTCCTTCTCTCACTTTCTCTTACACCCCTTTCCTTTCTCCCACTCTCCCACTTTTTCCTCCCACCTTTTCCTCCTCCCACCTTTTCCTCCTCCCAACTTTTCCTCTTCCCACCTTTTCTTCCTCCCACCTTTTCTTCTTCCCACCTTTTCCTCCCCCACATTTTCCTCCTCCCATCTTCTCCCCCCTCCTTTTCCTCCTCCCACCTTTTCCTCTTCCCACCTTTTCCTCCCCCTTCCTTTTTCTCCCCCACCTTTTCCTCCTCCCATCTTTTCCCCATCACACCTTTTCCTCCCCCATCTTTCCCTCCTCCTTCACCTCTTCCTCCACCTCTTTCACCTCCACCTCTTTCACCTCCTCCACCTCTTTCACCTCCTCCCACCTTCCACTACTACTCCCTCCCACTACCCCTCTTCCTACTACTACTACTCCCTCCTTCCTCCTACTACTCCCCCTTCCTACTCCTCTCCTCCCTCCTCCTCCATCCTCCTCCTCCTTCTCCTCCTTCTCCTCCTCCTCCTCCTCCTCCTCCTTCTCGTCCCCGCCCTCCTCTTTCCTCCTCCTCCTCCGGTAAGACTTCTTTGTTTTACCTGCACGTATCCTGGTGTTTTCAGCAGTCTTGTTTACAGAAATGAGGCAGAGTTAGGCTCAGCAGCTTGCGTGATTCATTTAAGAGTTCGCCTTTGAGGCGTTTCGTTTTTTGAATTTGGATCTTAAGTAACTGATGAAGAAAGCACGCAAATTTTTAACCAAATGTTTGAGCTGACTGTCAAGGGGTAATATTGCATCAGGAAGATTAAAAAAATCTAAACTGTATGTATATATATATATACATATATATATATATATATATATATATATATATATATATATATAATATAAACTTTTTAACTTTTCACGATTTCTTGCGTTAGGGCTCTTAAATTATATATTTTTTCAAGCTCTTAGTTTTGGAGCGCCATCAGTACTCACTAGAGTATTAAAGATTTTCAATTTACTTAATCCCGATCACTCTTTAGCAACACTCGTTTTTTCTTTTCAATTACTATTTAGCTATTTCTAATTGGACTGATTAGGATTTATTCAAATAAATGCAATCCTCGTTTGAATCATCTCTGTAACTATTTTATAGAATATGTTTTATCTGTTCGTTCATTTGTGATATACAAAAATGCGTGTGTGGGTATTTAGCCCAGTGGATCCCGTGTCGAACTTCTGACCAAGTGGTCGAGAGTTCGATTCCCGGGACCTGCCCGCTCCAGCCTATGTCGCGTTGGTTCTCGGCACCCCTGGATAGACGGGGAGGCGACCCAAATGTCGGCCTAAAATACCCAGCGGCTTGTTGCAACTGACGGGTCTTGTCTTACTAGGGGTTTCTCACTTCCCACTGCTTGGGAATGGTGAGTTTTACCCTTGACCCTGCGTGACGAACAGAATGTACATTCTATCCCTTCCTCTTTCCATCTATCCCTCTCTCCCTCTCTCCCTCTTTCCATCTATCCCTCCCTCTCTCCCTCCCTCTCCCTCTCCTACTCCTCCCTTTATCTCCATTTCCCTCTCCCTTTCCCCTCCCCTCCAGCTCCCCCTCTCTCCTCTCCCCTCTCCCTCTGTCTTTATTTGTCACTCTCCCTTTCCCTTTCCCCATCCCATCTGTATCCCTTTTTCTGTCACTCCATCTTGTTTACTTGTGATGTCCGCCTTCTCCATCTGCCTGGCATGTTTTATGTCTGTACATATATGCGCAAAATGTCCCTGTGAAATTGGGACAAAGATAGAAGCGGAATTGAGGGCATAAAACAAAAAAGGATTTTGGAGAACGGCAAAGAGGAGGAGACTAGGGACAGGAGACACTTGACTGGAGAGAAGGAAGCTTCTTGGGGGGCCGGGGGGGGGTGAAACGAAGGGAGGAGACGGGAGGAGACAGGAAGGAAAGGGGTAAAGAGGAGGGATAAAGGAAGAGAGGAGGAAGTGAGAGGATGAAGAGGAGGACAGAATGTGTGATGCACGTTACGTGAGGAGGTTTAGGAAAGAAGGTAAGGGGGTTTAGGGTAGGGGGAGGGACGCTGTCAGGGTAAAAGGGGGGAAAATTATAGAAAGGGGGAAGAGGAGAAAGGAAAATAGGGAATAGGAAGATGGAGGAAGAGAAGCAGGAGAATGGGAAGGCAGGAAGGAAAATGGGAATGGGGAGGTGGAGAAAGGGAAGCAGGAGAATGGGAGGGCAGGAAGGAAAATGGGAATGGGGAGGTGGAGAAAGGGAAGCTGGAGAATGGGAGGGCAAGAAGGAAAATGGGAATTGGGAGGTGGAGAAAAGGGAAGCAGGAGAATGGGAGGGCAAGAAGGAAAATGGGAATGGGGAAATGGAGGAAGGGAAGCAGGAGAATGAGAAGGCAGGAAGGAAAATGGGAATGGGGAAGTGGAAGAATGAAAGGGCAAGAAGGAAAATGGGAATGGGGAGGTGGAGAAAGGGAAGCTGGAGAATGAGCAGGCAGGAAGGAAAATGGGAATGGGGAAGTGGAGGAAGGGAAGCAGAAGAATGGGAGGGCAAGAAGGAAAATGGGAATTGGGAAGTTGAGGAAAGGAAGCAGGAGAATGAGAAGGCAGGAAGGAAAATGGGAATGGGGAGGTGGAGGAAGGGAAGCAAGAGAATGGAAGGGCAAGAAGGAAAATGGGAATTAGGAAGTTGAAGGGAAGCAGGAGAATGAGAAGGCAGGAAGGAAAATGGGAATGGGGAGGTGGAGAAAGGGAAGCAGAAGAATGGGAGGGCAAGAAGGAAAATGGGAATGGGGAGGTAGAGGAAGGGAAGGAGGGGAATGAGAAGCCAAGGAGGAAAATGAAGAATAGGAAGGTGGAGGAAAGGAAGCAGGAAAATGAGAGAGCACGAAAGGAAATGGAAATGAGAAGACGAAAAAGAAAACGGGGAATAGGGAAGTGGAGAAAGGGAAGCAGGAAAATGACGAAACGAGTAAACTAATTGGATAGGAGGACATGTTTTAGCTGGACGAGAGTGGGAAGAGGAGGGAACTGGAAGAAAATGGGAAGAGGGGTCGCTGGAAGAAAACGGGGATTGGTTGTTTGAACAAAATACAATGTTGCCATATGGTCGTCTTATTCTTAACGAGTAACTGGAACAGAGGAAGGGGAAGACGGGGAGGGAAGAATATAATTTCAGAAGACAGCCATTACCTCTGCGTGGAGGAAGCAGGAGGAGAAATTGGAGGACGAGACCGAAATGGAGGTATTATGGAGGACCAGTGGAGAGAGGGGAAAGAGGAAAAGAGAGAGAGAATTTAAAGATAATGAGGATGAGGAGAGTTTGAGGAGAAGGGAGGGTTAAAGAGATGGATTTTTTCTTTAAGAAAAAGGAGAATTTAAATAGAATGGTTGTTTAAAGGAGGAAGAAGAATTTAAGAAGGGAGAAGGGGATCAGAGGAGGATAAGGAGGGAGGTTTGAGATGTAGGAGTGGGTTTAAGGAGTACAGAGAAAGGAATTGAGGAGGAGGTAAAAAGATTTTAAGGAGGGTTCTCTTAAAATGAGAGTAATTTTAAGGAAGAGGATAATTTTAGGGACGGGTGATTTTAAAGAGGGTGATTTTAAGGAGAGTGATTTCAAGGAGGAGGGTGATTTTAAGGAGGGTAATTTTAAGGAGGAGGGTGACTTTAAGGAGGGTGATTTTAAGGAGGGTGATTTTAAGGAGGAGGGTGATTTTAAGGAGGAGGGTGATTTTAAGGAAGAGGGTGATTTTAAGGAGGGTGATTTTAAGGAGGAGGGTGATTTTAAGGAGGAGGGTGATTTTAAGGAGGAGGGTGATTTTAAGGAGGAGGGTGATTTCAAGGAGGAGAGTGATTTCAAGGAGGAGGGTGATTTCAAGGAGGAGGAGGATTTCAAGGAGGGTGATTTCAAGGAGGAGTGATTTCAAGGAGGAGGGGATTTTAAGGAGGAGGGGGATCTTAAGGAGGAGTGGGATATTAGGAGGTGGAGGATTTTAGGAAGAGGAGAAAGACGTAAGGAGCAATGGTAAGGGAATTTAAGGGGGATGGTGACTTTTCGTGTAGAGCAGTCATTCTCAACTGGGGCGATTTTTGAGCTCAGGGGAGCGAAAGAAACAAAATGGATATATGGATTCAAGGAGACATCAGACTGAAACTGACAAATTTTAAGACTAATATAAAAGATCTAGCAGCGAAGCACCAGGCCCAAGGATCTCATTAAAACACAACGTGAGTAATTTTTTTTCTAAATTAGTTGTTTATCATTGTTGCAATGATTTTTATTATTATTTTCCTATTAAGGGAGGCGATCCTTTTTTTTCAAATTGAAAAAGGGGGCGATATGGCTAAAAAGCTTGAGAAACCCTGGTGTAGAGGGATACGAGGGGGAAGGTGGGGGGGGGGAAAGAAGAGGGGGATCAAGGATGTAGGAAAGAAGGCAGGAAGACATCCAGCTGTGGGTCGTGGAGGAAATCGCTAAAAAAAAAAGCGATAAAAAAAAGAAAGAAAGAAAAGAGTTGAGGAACCGGAAGGAAGCCTGGAAATTTACAAAATGGGAATAGTTCTGTGACTTCTGCTGAGTTCGATAGGGTCTACTTCGATAGGGTCTACTTTAGTCATTTGGGACGGAGTCTTGAGGTCTCGAGCTGAGCAAGTGTCTCGCTGGTCTGGGTGATTTTTATTTTATCTATTTTTATTATTTTTTTTTTATCTATTTCCTTATTATTTTGAAAGTCTTTTTTTTTTTTTTCTTTTTTTTTCAATTAGCATGTGATAGCGTGAGGGCTGTGGGGATGCCATGCACCACGCTTCCAGTCGCTGGAACATTGTTTTGACATTCCAAAATTCAAACTGAGAGAAATGTACAAAAATGGTTATACCGCCAACCATATGAATTCCACGGAAACGACTAGTTAAGTGAAATCATGCGTCTAGCAGTATATGTGTGGGAAGTTATTACAAAGGATTACAAAGGCGGAGCATGCCGACAGGAGACCTTTTGGTCCATAACTAGGTCGGATGCGGAAAAAAGTACGCTTTTTTTAAATTGATTTTTTTTTTTTTATTATGACTGATTGATATGATATTCTAATCAGTTTCAAGCTTTGGTATCTTAATTTCGTACGTCAGTTTTCATGAGGATTCATTAAGGGGAATGGGGACGGACGGGGGAATGGGGAGTGGGAAGGTAGGGGGAGGGGGGAGAGTGAAAGGGAGGACATGACGAAGAGAAAGAAAGGGAGAAGGAAAGGGAAAGTAAGAGTCAGAGGGAGGGGGGGACTGGAAGAGGGAGGGAGAAAGGGAGGGGGAACTGGAAGAGGGAGGGAGAGAGAAAGGGAGGGGGGACTGGAAGAGGGAGGGAGAGAGAAAGGGAGGGGAGGACTGGAACAGGGAGGGAGAAAGAAAGGGAGAGTCTGAGGGTGGGGGGACTGGAAGAAGGAGGGAGAGAGAAAAGGAAAGGCACGAGAGGGGGAAAGGGTGAGGGAGGGGGGAGGGGGCAAGATTGGGGCAAGAAACGGGAGAGAGGGAACAGGTAGATGATGGGGAGAGAGAGGGGAAGAGAGGGTAGGGGAGAATGTGTGAGAATGACAATGAGGGGAGAATAAAAGTGATTATGTGGAGAATTTAAGAAGAAAAGATAATATGAATACGAGACTATAATTTGGTAAAATATTTGCTGAGCGCTACATTTAATGTTAGTGAATTCGCTTAATTTGGTTAATTTGTTAATTTGGTTAATTTGTTTCGGAAATTACGCCTTGGGAGAGGCCGACATGCGTTGTACATTTAAGGCGCTCAGTCTTCATCTTTTCTTCCCACCTTTGTAATTATGATGTAGGCGGTTTATTTCTGTTGTTGTACATTATTTCCTAGGAGAATAGATGTTGGATAAAGGAACAATGAAGAGGAGGAGAATGATAAATTCATGTCAGAGGGAAGAAGGGGATAGGGTGTAGGAGGGAGAGGAAGGGGAGGGGATGGAGGAGGAAGAGGAAGGGGGGATGGAGGAAGGGGAGGAAAGAGAGGGTAAGGAGGAGGGATAGGAAGGGGAGGGGATGGAGGAGAGGGAGGAAAGAGAGGTGAAGGGGGAGGGAGAGGAAGGGGAGGAGATGGAGGAGGGAGAGGAAGGGAAAGGGATGGATGAGGGGGAGGAAAGAGAGGGGAAAGGAGGGATAGGAAGGGGAAGGGATGGGAAGCAGGAGGGAAAGAAAGGAGAGAATGTGGAGGAGGGGAAGGAAAGGAGGGGAAAGGGAAGGGAGTGGAAGGGGAGGTGAAGGGAAAGGGAAGAAGAAAAGAAGTATTATCATCAAGCTTCAGTGTGAGTGTGCCTGTGGCAGATTAAAATCGCTTATGGTTAACCAGAAAAATACATAAAAACGATCGTCCTCGTCCTTGAGGGAAGGAAAGGAAAGGGATGAGAAGGGCAAACGAAGTGAAAAAAAAGACTGAAAACGACTGAAAAAAAACATAAGACAAAAAAAAAAGAAAGAAAAAAAAAGACTGAAAAAAACTAAAAAAAGAAAAAAAAAAAAAAGACTGAAAAAAAATTCTTGGAGAAGAACGTGTGAGGCTTCTGCCCCAAAGTTGAGGTGATGAAGGGCAACCACAAGAACGGAATGGGCTCTCAACATTAAGAACATAAGAAAATAAAAACTGAAGAGACCGCAAGAGACCATAAGGCCTAAACTTGACAGTTCAATGTTCTTTATCACCTTTCATCCCAATCCATAAAATTATCTTCTATTAAAACAACCAATTGATTCTCGTCTCAATACATTCTTACTAACCACTATATTAGTAAACAAGGGTCTTGTCTATATCGTCCATAAACCTAAATTTGTCAAACTTAAAACCATTACCACGAGTCCTGCCTTACTGTCTTAATATGATGACCTTGCCTACATCACCTTTGTTAAAACCCTTGACCCATTTGAATACCTCTTAAAGGTGCTATGGTTGCCTTGACCCCCGATGACCTCGCTTCCATATCTTCACGACCCCACTGCGTTCCAAGGAGGAGACTTGGACGCAAGTCCCGTGATTAATGTGTTTTGCCTTGCTCGATGGCAGGTGATTTGATAAGGTAAGAGGGTTGGACTGTGAGTCAAGTCTAGTGGATTCTCTATTATATCGGTTATCAACCACAGACCCCAATAGATTACTTTAAGAACTCTCTTGGACAAAGGCAAAAAGAGGGGGAGGGGGGAGATAAGAAAAATTAAAAGAATGGGAAAGGAAAATTGGAATTTAAAGTATTGAGAATAGAAGGATTAAATGTGCATTGTGTAAAAACGCTAAGTGTGATGTACCATTATAGTCTGTTCATTCTCCCTCCTTTTGCTCTTGCCTCCTCCCTCCTGCCTCCTGCCACCTATCCTTTCACATCTCCCTTTCCCTTCCCCGTCCCCCTCTCCTTCCTCCCCTCCAGTCTTCTCCCCCCTCTTCCCATTCCCCTCTCCTTCCCCTTCACTCTTTCCCCACCCTATTTCCCCACCTCCTTTCCTCACCAACTTTCCTCACCTCCACCCCCTTCTCCCTCCCCCTTTCTCTTCCCTCTTTCTCTTTCTTTTTTCCCCTCCCCTTTACTTCCCCTGTCCCTTCCCCTTTCCCCTCTCCCTTGCTCCTTCCTCTTCCCTCCTTTCTCACCTCCCTTTTCCATCCCCTTTCCCCCCTCCATTGCCCCTCCTTCTTTCCTCTCCCCCTTTCCCCTTCCTCTTCTCCCTCCCTTCTCTCCCACCTTCTTCCTCCCCTTCCCCTTCTCCTCCCTCCTTTTCCCTACTGTAACTTCCTTCTTCTCCCTCATCTATTCCGTTTTTCTTTCCTCTTCCTTCTCCCCCCTGTGTCAGGTGATGAGGGAGGATAGGGGAAGCGAATTTCTTTGTCCCTACTTCCACTATTTTCCATCTTGGGACCATCTCATCCCCTCGGTGCGACGGATGACGTCATCGTATTATTTAACATTTTGTTTTATCTTATGATTTTATTATCATTATTGTTATTATTATTTATTATTATTTTATGATCTTTATTATTTTTAATATTTTATTATCTTCATCATTTTTATTGTTATCATTAATCTGATTGTTATCATTATTATTATCATTATTTTATTTCATTACTATTGTTATTGTTATTTCATTATTATTATTTTGATTATCTGATTATTATTATTTTATTATAATGATCATTTTTATCTTTTCCCCCTCATTTTCCGTCACTCTTTCCCCTCCTCTTTTCCACGCCTACTCTCCCCTCCCCCTTTCCCCTCCCCCTTCCCCTCCCCCTTTCCCCTCCCCCCTTCCCCTCCCCCCTTCCCCTCCCCCTTTCCCCTCTCTTGTATGGTTTCTTAAGAGTTCATGAAGTTTGGTGTGTGTCATAGCGCTTCTTGGCTGTTTGTCTTCGTCCCCTTTCAAGCCGCATTAGATGCTCCTTTCTTTCTTTCTTTTATTTTCCTGTTTGCTTTCTCCTAATCATAATGAACGTGTTTGTCTTGATCCTCACCTCGTTATCCTCAACCCTACCCTTTCTCCTAATCCTCCTCCACTTTCTCCTCTTCCCCTTCCTTCTTCCTCCTCCTCCTCTTCCCCTTCCCCTTCCTTCTTCCTTATCCCCTTCCTTCTTCCTCATCCCCTTCCTTCTTCCTCATCCCCTTCCTTCTTCCTCATCCCCTTCCTTCTTCCTCATCCCCTTCCTTCTTCCTCATCCCCTTCCTTCTTCCTCATCCCCTTCCTTCTTCCTCATCCCCTTCCTTCTTCCTCCTCCTCCTCTTCCCCTTCCTTCTTCCTCCTCCTCCTCTTCCCCTTCCCCTTCCCCTTCCTTCTTTCTCCTCCTCCTCCTCGACACCTTCCTTCTCCTCTTCCCCTTCCTTCTTCCTCCTCCTCCCCTTCCTTCCTCCTCCTCCCCTTCCTTCCTCCTCCTCCCCTTCTTTCTTCATCCTCCTCCTCTTCCCCTTCCTTCTTCCTCATCCACCTCGTCCCTTTCCTCCTCCTCATCCCCTTTCTCCTCCTCATCCCCTTTCTCCTCCTCTTCCTCCCCTTTCGTCGTCCTTCTCCTCTTCCCTTTCCTTCTTCCTCCTCCTCCTCCTCCTCCTTGTCCCAGTTCTCCTCTTTTTCGTCCCCTCTCCTTCCCGTCCTCTTTCTCCTTCTCTTCGTCCCCCTTTCTCTCCCTCCTCCCCACCTCCTCATCCTTCCCATTTCGTCTTCTTCTTCTTCTTCTTTTCGTACCGCGCCGTTTCAAACATCCATTTACCATCCCTTCGCTACCCATCATTTCCCCTCGTCTCAATGTACATCATTCCCCTTCCCCTCTTTGGCCATCATTTCCTGTCTCCTCTCTTTGTCTTCTTTCTC
>NW_027467622.1:122500-136911 GCF_046742065.1 Oratosquilla oratoria | reverse complement strand
TGTGGGTGGGTGTGGTGGTGTGGGTGGGTGGGGGGGGGGTGGGGGGTGGGTGTGGTTGGGGTGTGTGGGGTGGGGGGTGTGGTGGGGGGGGGGGTGGGGGGGGGGGTGTTGTTGTGTTGTGGGTTGGGGGGGGGGGGTTGGGGGGGGTGTGTTGTGGGTGGGGGTGGGGTGGGGGGGGTGTTTGTGGGGGGGTGGGGGGTGTTTGTTTGGGGGGTTGTTGGTGGGTGGGGTGGGGGGGGGGGGGGTGGGGGGGGGGGTTATGGGGGAGGTGGGGGTGTTAGTGGTGGGGAGGGTGGGGGGTTAGGGTGGTTAGTTGTGGTGTGTGAGAGGATGGTGGGGTGTGGGTGGTTGTTTGTTGGAGAGGGAGGGGGTGAGGTTTGGTTGGTAATTAGATGTATTGTTTTAGATGTGTGGTGGGGAGGGGAGAGGGGTATATATATATATATATTTATATATATATATTATATATATATATATATATATAGTTATATATATAATATATGGGTGTGTGGTTGGTGGGGGAGGGGGTGGTGGTGTGGTGTATTATGATGTGATGTGTGGGAGTGGGTTTGGGGGTATGTGTTGATAGAGTTTTGGATTAGATATAAAGTGGGTGGAGTATGGTGTATGTTGTAGTGGTGAGTTAGGGGGTGTGAGGTTGTTATAGATTTGTAGGTTGGAGGGATATATGGGGGGTTGTTTAGGTATATTTGTGTTTGGTAGGTGGTGTTTTATAGATGGTAGGGTGTGTGTATGTGGTATATATTGGTATGTTGTAAGGTGTGGAGGTGGTGGGGTGGTGTGTTGATTTTATTTTGTTTGGGTGGTTTATGGATGTTTTGGGGGGGGGGTTGTGGGGGTGGGGGTTTTGGGGTGTTGGATGGGTTATAGAGTGTGGGTATGTGAGGTGGGGTGGATGGTGGTTGGTTTTTGGGTAGGTGGTATGGGTGGTGGTGTGTGGTGTTGTAATGGTGTATGTATGGTGGTGTGGTTGGGGTATTGTGTGGTGAGAGGGGGTGTTGTAAGTGGTGTATAATTGTGTTGGTTATGTGTGTTGATTTATGTGGTGTTAGGGTTGTTGGATTGTGGGGGATTTTTTGGGTGTATGTTTAATAGTAGGTGTTGTGTATTTGTGGGGGAGTTTTGGGGTGGAGATGGATGGGTGTGTTTTTGAGGTAATGTGGGGGGTTGTGGGGAGGTTTATGTGGTTTGTGTGGGGTAGAAAATGGGTTTGTGGGGGGGTATTGTTTAGGGTGTAGGGGGGAGGGAGTGATTGTGGGTGGAGTTAAGTGGGTATGTGTGGGTTGGGGGTGTTTTTTGATTTATGTGGTGGGGTGTTGTATTTATTGTGTGGGTGTTGGTAGGGTTTGTGTAGTAGAATTGTGGTTTTGAGAGGGTGGGGGGTGGTGTATGGTGGTTGGGGGTGGGTTTATGTGGTAGGGGGTGAGTGTGGTGTTTAGTAGTGTTGGTTGGGGGGAAGTGGATTTGTGGAGGTTGTGGTTTTATATTTTGTTATTTTTTATTTAGTTTGATTTTTAGATGGATTTGTTTGTGATTTGTGGGGGGGAGTGTTGGTTTTGTGTGGATGTTGTGGGTGTTAGATGGGGGGGGTGGGTGGTGGGTTATGTATGGGAGGGGGGGGGGGGGGTGGGGGGTGTGTTGTGTGTAGAGGTTGATGTGGATTAGTGGGGGTGGGTTAGTTTGATGTGGGTTTATTTGTGGGGGGGTGTGTGGGGTGGTGATTGGGGTTGGGTGGTTGATGGTGGTGGGTGGGGGGTATTTGGTGTTATGGTGTAATATATTATGGGTGGGGTGATATTGTTTTAGATGTTGGTGGATGAGGTGGGGATGTTGTATTTAGTTGGGGGGGGGGAAGTTATGTTGGTAAGGGAGTTTTGGGGGTGGGGTTTGTGTTGGAGAGTGTGGAGGGTGTGGAGAGTGTTGTGGGGGGGTGAAGGTTATTTTGAGGGGTTTGGGGGGGGTGGGGTGGGGAGGGTAGGTGTTGGGGAGGTGTTGATGTGGTGGTGGTGTTTTTGTTGTGTTTTATGATATAGTGGATGGGGTGGTGGGTGTTTTAGGTGGGTGTTGGGTGGTTTGTTTTTTTTGGGGGGTGGGTTATGTGTTTTGTTGTATAGAATGGGTGTGGAATGGGGGGATATTTATTGGTGGGGATATTGGTGTTAGGTGGTGAGTTTGGGTGTGTAATGGGGTTGTTTGGGTTGTGGTGTGAGTGAGGGGGGGTAAGATTGTGTTGTGTTGGTGTTTTTGGTTTGGGGGTATGTATATGTAATATGTTGTGGGTGGTGGGTTTTGTGATTAAGGGGGTTTGGATTTGGATGTTGTATTTGTTGGATATTGGTGGTGGTGGGGGGGGGGGGTGGGGGGGGGGGTTTTGGTGTGGTTAGTATGTGGGGGGATTATGGGGTTGTGGTTTGGGGGGGGATATGGGGTATTGGGTATGATGTGGGTATGGGGGGGGGGGGGGGGGGGTGGGGTGTTTGGGGTGGGGTGGGGGGGGTGGGGGGGGGGGAGGTGTGGTGTGGGGGTGGTGGTGGGTTGGGGTGGTTGGGGGGGTGGTGGGTATGGTGTTGGGTGTATTGGTTGTGGTTGGGGGTTTTGTGGGGGGGGTGGGGTTGTGGGGGGGGTGGTGGGGGGGTTGGGTGGGTTGTGTTTTGGGGTTTTAGTGTGATTATGGGGGGGGGGTGTGTGTGGATTGATGGGGGGGGTTGTGGGGGTGGGGGTTTTGTGTGGTTATGGTTTAGTAGAGGGGGGGGGTGTTGTGTGGGGGGGGTGGGGTGTTAGGGGGTGTTGGGGTGGGGGGTTGTGGGGTGTGGGTGTGTTTGTATGTGGGTGATGTTGGGGGGGGGGTGGGTGGTGGGGGTGTGGTGGGTTGTAGGGGTGGTTTTGTGTGGTTGTGTTGGTGGGGTGGTGGGGGGGTTGTAGGTTGTTGTTTTTGGGTTGTGTATTGTGGTGGGGGTATGTGGGTGTGGGTGGTTGGTTGTGGGGTGGGGTTTGGGGTGGGGGGGGGGTGGGTTTGGGGGTGGTGTGGGTGTGTGGGTGGGGTGGAGGGGTGTAGTGGGGGGGGGGGGGGTGGTTGTGGTGGGGTGTGTTGTGGGTGGGGGTTTGGTGGGGTGGGGGGGGGGTGTGGTGGGGGGGGGTGGGTTTGTGGGTGTGGTGGTAGGGGGTGGGTTTGTGGGGGGGTTGGGGGTGGGGGGAGGGGGGGGTGTGGGGGGTGGGGGGGGGGGTGGGGGGTGTAGTGGGGGGGGGGGGTGGTGGTGTTGGGGTGGTTGGGGGGTTTTGGGGGTGGGGTGGGGTGTTGGTGGTTGTTTTTTGGTGGGTGTTTGGTGTTGGGGTGGGGTTGTTGGGGTTTGTGTGGGTGGGGGGGGGGGGTTTTGGGGGGGTGGTGGGTGGTGTGTGGTTGTGGGGTGGGTTGTGTTGGGTGATGGTTAGGTGTGGGGGGGTGGGAGGTGGGTGGAGGGGGTTGGGTTTTGGTGGGTTTGGTGTTGGGGGTGGGGGGGGGGTGGGGGTGGAGTTGTGGGGGTGGGGGTTTGGGGTGGGGTGTGTGGTTGGGTGGGGGGGGGGTTTGGTTGGTGGGGGTGGGGGGTATTTGGTGGGGGGGGTGGGGGGGTTGTGTGTGTGGTGGTTTGGTTGTGTGGGTGGGTGGGGGGGGGGTGGGGGGGGTGTGGTGTGGGGTTGGGGGGGTGGGGGGGGGGGGGGAGGGGGGGTGTTTGATTTGTGGTGGGGTGGGGTGTGGTTGGGTGGGTTGGTTGGGGGGGGTGTGTGTGGGGTGGTTTTGGTGTGGGGGGTGGGGGGGGTGGTGTGTGGTTTGTGGTTGGTGTGTGGTGGGGTGGTTATTGGGGGGGTTGGTTTGGGTTGGGGGGTTTGGGGGGGGGGGGGGGGGGGGGGGGGGGTGGTGGGTGGGGTTGGGGTGGGGGGTGGGTTGGTGGTGGGGGTGGGGGGGGTGGGGGGGGGGGGGGTGGGGGGGTGTGGGGGGGGGGGGGTTTGTGTGGGGGTTTTGGTGGGGTGGGTTGTGGTTGTGGGGTGTTGAGTGTGGGGGGGGGGGGTGTGTGGGGGGTGGGGGGGTGGGGTGGTTGGTGGTGGGGGGTTGGGGGGGGGGGGGGTTGGGGGGGTGTTGTTGGGTGTGGGGTTGGGGTGGGGTTGTGTGTAGTGGGGGGGTGGGGGTTGGGGTGGTGGTGGGGGTGTGTGGGGGGGGGTGGGGGGTGTGGGTGGGGGTTTGTGTGGGGGGAGTGTGGTTGGTGGGGGTGGGTGGGGGGTGTTTTGTTGTTTGGGGGGGTGTGGTGTGGTGTGTGTTGTGTGGGGTGGGTGGTGTGGTGTTGGGGGTGTGGGGGGGGGTGGGGGGGGGTTGGGGTGGGTGTGGGGGGTGTGGTGTGGGGGGGTTTGTGTGGGTGTGGGGGTTGGTTGTGGGGGTGTGGAGGTGGTGTGGGGGGGTGGTGTTATGGGTGGTTGTGTGGGTGTTGTTGGGTTGGGGGGGTGTGGGGGTGGGGGGGGGGGTTGGTGTGGGGTGGGGTGGGGGGTGTGTTTGGGGGGGGGGGGTTGTGTGGGGGGGGGGGTGGGGGGGGGGGGGGGGTGGTGGGGGGGGGGTGGTGTGGGGGGGGGGGTGTGGTGTGGGGGGGGGGGGGGGTGGGGGGTGGGGGGGGGGTGTTGGGGTGGTGTGGTGTGGGGTGTGGGGGGTGGGGGGGGGGGGGGGGGGGGGTTGGGGGGGGGGGGGGGGTGGGGGGTGGGGGTGTGGTTTTGGGTGGTGGGTGTGGGGGTTTGGTGGGTTGTGGGGGTTGGTGTGGGGTGTGTTTGGTGGGTGGTGGTGGTGTTGTTGGGGTGGGTGTGTGGGGGGGGGTTGTTTGGTGGGTTTGTGGGGGGGGGGGGGGTGGGGGTGTGGGGGGGGGGGGGGTGGTGGGGGGGGGGGTGGGGGGGGGGGGGTGGGTGGGGGGGTTGGGGGGGGTGGGGGGGGGGGGTGGGTGTTGTGGGGTTGTGTTGTGTGGGTTGTGTTGTGTGGGGTGGGTGGTGGGGGGGTTGTGGGGTATTGGGGGGTGTGGGTTGTTGGGGGTGTTGGGTTTTGTGTGGGGGGTGGTGTGTGGGGGGGGGGGGGGTGGGGGGTGGGGGTGGTGGTTTGGGTGTGGGGGGGGTTGTTGGGTTTTGGTGGGGGGTTTTGGGGGTGGGGGTGTTTTGGGGGTGGGGTGGGTGGTGGGGGGGGTTGTTGTGGTTGTGTTTGGGGGGGGGGTGTGGGGGGTGGGGGGGGTTTGGGTGTTGTTGGGGTGGGGTGTGTGTGGGTGTGGTGGGGGGGTGGGGGGGGTGGGTGGGTTTGTGGGGGGTGGGTGGGGGGGGTGGGTGGTGGGGGTGTGGGTGGGGTGTGGTGGGGGGGGGGGGTTGGGGGGGGTGGGTTGGGGAGGGGGGGGGGGGGGGGGGGGGGGGGGGGGGGGGGGGGGGGGGGGGTTTGGGGTGTTGTGGGGGGTGGGGGTGGGGGGGGGGGGGGGGGGGGGTGGGGGGGGGTGGGGGGGGGGGGGGGGGGGGGGGGGGGTGGGGGGTTGGGGGGGTGGGGGGTGGGTGGTGTGTTGTGGTGTGGGGGGTGTGGGGGTGTTTTTTGGTGGGGGGGGGTGGGGGTGGGGTGGGGTGGGGGGGGGGGGGGGGGTGGGTGGTGGTGGGGGGGGGGGGGTGGGGGTGGGTTGGGGGGGTGGGGTGTGGGGGTTGGGGGGTGTGGGGTGGGGTGTGGGGGGGTGGTGGGGGTGGTGGGTGTTGGGTGGGGGTGGGGGTTGGTGTGGGTGGTGGGGTTTGGTGGGGGGGTGGTGGTTGGTGGGGGGGTGGTATGGTGTGGGGGGGTGGTTAGTGGGGGGGGGGTGGTGGGGGGGTTGGGTGGGGGGGGGTGGGGGTGGGTGGGGGGGGGGGGGGGGGGGGGGGGTTGTGGGGGTTTTGGGTGGGTGTTTTGGGGGGGGGGGGGGGGGGGTGGGGGGGGGGGGGGGGGGGGTTGTGGGTGTGGGGGGGGGTTTGGGGGGGGGGTGGGGGTGTTTGGGTGTGGGTGGGGTGGGTGTGGGGGGGTGTGTTGGTTGGGGGGGGGGGTGGGGTGGGGGGGGTGTAATGGGTGGGTGTGTTGGTGGTGGTTTGTTTTGGGTGGGGGGGGGGGGGTGGTGTGTTTTGGTATGGGGGGTTGTTGGGTGGGTGTGGTGGGTGTTGGGGGTGGGGTTGGTTTTTTATTGGGTGGGGGGGATTTTTGGGTGGGGGTGTGGGGGGGTAGGTGGGGTGGGTGGGGGTGGGGGGGTTGTGGTGGGGGGTGTGGTTGGGGTGGGGTTGGGGGGTGGGGGGTGTGGGGTGTGGTGGGTTTTGTGGGGGTGGGTGATTGTGTGGGGGGGGGGTGGGTGGGGTGGTGGGTGTTGGGGGGGGGGGTGTGGGGGGGGGGGGGTGGGGGGTGGGGGTTGGGGGGGGGGTTGGGGGGGGGGTGTGGGTTTGGGTGTGGGTTTGGGGGTTTGGTGGTGTTGGGTGGTTGTTGGGGGTGATGGGGGTGGGGTGGTTTGGTGTGTGGGGGTGGGTGTTTTTGGGTGGGTTGTGGGGTGGTTGGGTGGGGGGGGTTGGTTTTGTGGGTGGGTGGGTGGTGTTGGGGGGGTGAGGGGGGTTGGTTTGGGTTGTTGGGGTGGGTGGTGGGGGGGGGGGGGGTGGGTGGTTTTTGGGGGGGGGGGTTTTTTTTGGGGGGGGGGGTGTGGGGGGTGTTTGGGGGTGTTGTGGTGGGGGGTGGGGTGGGTGGGGTGGGGTGGGTGGGGTGGTGTGTTGTGGTGGGGGGTTGGTGGGGGGTGGGGTGTGGGGGTGTTTTTTGTTGGTGTTGGGTTGGGGTTTGGGTTGGGTGGGTGGGGTTGGTGGGGTTGGGGTGTTGTTGTGGGGGTGTTTTTGGTTTTTTGGGGGGGGGGGTTTTGTTTGTTGTTGGTGGGGGGTTGTTGTGGGTGGGGTGGTTGGTGGGTGGTGTGTGGGTGTTGGTGTTGTGGGGGTGGGGGGGTATGGGTTGGGGTTGTGGTGGTTGGTTGGGTGTTGGTGTGTTGGGGTGTGGTGGGGGGTTGGTGGTTTTGTGTTGGGGGGGTGTTTGGGGGGGGGGTTGGGGGTGTTGTTTTGTGGGTGGGTGTGGGTGTGTTGGGGGGGGGTGTGGGGTGGGGGTGGTGTGGGGGGGTTTGTTGGGTGGGTTGGGGGGGTGGTTGGGGTGGGGTTGGGGGTGGTTGGTGGGTGTAGGTTTTGGGGTTGGTGGTTTGTGGGTGGGTGGGTGGTTGTGTTGTGGTTTGTGTGGTGTGGTTGTGTTGTGTTGGTTTGTGTGGTGTGGGGTGGTTGTGTTGTGGTGTGTGGTGTGGTTGGGTGTGTGGTGGTTGTGTGGTGTGGTTGTGTGGTTGTGTGGGGGGGGTGTGGGGTTGGGGGGTTTGGGGGGGATTGGGTGGGGGTTGGGGGGGGTGTTGGGTGGGGGGGGGGTGGGGGGGGGGGGGGGGGGGGTTTGTTGGGGGGGGGGGGGGGTGGGGTTGGTGGGGGTGGGGGGGGGGGGGGGGTTGGGGGGTGGGGGGGGGTTTTGGGGGGGATGGGGGGGTGGTGGGGGGGGGGGGGTTATTGTGGTTGGTGGGGGGGATTGGTGGTGAATAGAGTATGGTGGTGGGGTGGGTTGGTTTTTGTAGGAATGTGTGATGTATGTGGTTTGGTGTGGTGGGTTAGTGTGGTATATGGTGGGGGTTAATGTGAGGTGTATGGTGATATGAGTTTGTTGATTGTTGTGGTTGTGGATGGGGGGGGGGGGATGGGGGGTAGATGGTTGTGGTTGGGGGTGATGGGGTATTGAGGGGTGGTGGGTTGAAGTGAGGGTGGAGGTGTGGTAGGTAGGGTTGATGTGGATGGGTGAGGGGTGGGTGGGGGTTATGAGATTGGGGGGGTGTATTGGGGAGGGATGGGGGGGTTGGGTTGTTGTGGAGGGGTTAGAATGTATGGTTGGGGGGGGGGGAGTGGTGGGGGGGGATGGGGGTTGGAGTGGGTGTTGGTGGGGTGGTTTTGGTGGGGGTGGGGGGGAGTGTGGGGGGGGGATGTGGGTATATAGGTGTGGGGGGTGGGGGGTTGGGATGGGATGGGTGTGGTGGGTTGTTGGTGGGGGGGGGTGGGGGGTGGTGGGGGGGGGGGTGGGGTTTGGGGGGGGTGGGGTGGGTGTTAGTGGTTGTTAGATTAGGATTATGGGGAGATGGGTTTTGGAAGGAGGGTGGGTGATGGAGGGGGATGGGGGGGTATGGGTGGGTGGGGGGTTGGGGGGTGGAGGGTGGGGTTGGGGTGGTGGTGGGGGGTGGGGGTGGATATGGTTGGATGGTGTTTGTGGTGGGTGGTTGGATGGAGGGTGGTTGTGATGGTTGGTGGGGTAGGAGGGTGGTATTTGAATGATTGTGTGTGTTGTTGGTGGGGAGTGTTGGTTTGTTTGTTTTTGTTGGTTGGGGTGTTGGATGAGTTGGTATGGTTAATGTATGGTGTGTTTGGATGGATGGTTGTTGGTTGGTTGGTTGGTTGGTTGGTTGGTTGGTTGGTTGGTCGGTTGGTTGGTTGGTTGGATGGATGAATGGGTGAATGGATGGATGGGTGGATGGATGGATGGATGGATGGATGGATGGATGGATGGATGGATGGATGGATGGATGGATGGATGGACAGATGGATGGAGGGATGGAGGGATGGATGGAGGGATGGTTGGTTGGTTGGTTGGTTGGTTGGTTGGATGGATGGATGGATGGATGGAGGGATGGAGGGATGGATGGATGGATAGATGAATGAATGAATGGATGGATGGATGGATGGATTGATGGATGGATGGATGGATGGATGGTTGGTTGCTTGGTTGGATAGATGGATGGATGGATGGATGGGTGGGTGGGTGGATGGATGGATGGATGGATGGATGAACGGATGGATAGATGGATGTATGGGTGGTTGGATGGATGTATAGATGGATGGATGGATGGATGGATGGATGGATGGATGGATGGATGGATGGATGGATGGATGGATGGATGGATGGATGGGTAGTCAGATGGAGGGAGGGATGGAGGAAGGGAGTAAGTGAGAAAGAGAAGGAGGGAGGGTGAGAGGAATTGAGGGAGATTGGGAGTAAGGGAAATAGGGAGAATAGGGTGGAGAGGAATAGATAAAATTGAGAGGGAGGATGAATGGATGATTGGGGGGAAGGGAGACGAGACGAGAGAAGATGAGAATAAAAGGGAGGAAAGAAGGAGAAGTAGGAATATGAGGAGGAGGACGACGAGGGAGAAAGTGGGACAGTAGGACAGTGGGTGAGTGAGAAAGTAAGAGAGAGTGAAAGAGAGAGAGAGAGAGAGAGAGAGAATGTTAGTAATAATAGCAATGCAATTACATTTGTTGACAGTTCTACCAAGGAATAGTAGAAGTTGAAAAGTAAGTTTGTTTGTTTTTTTATTAATCTCCAGTCATAAATAAACAACGCTGCGTGATATGTTCCGCAGCGATGTCACTGTAAATCCCTAGAATATTTATTGTAAAAGAGAGAGAGGGAGGTGACAGGCAGAGAGACAGACAAGAAGACAGGCAGAAAGACTAGCAGAAATACGGAAAGAGATAAAGAGAGACAGAGAGAGAGAGACTAATAGTAATAGAAGTAATAGATGGATGGATGGATGGATGGATGGATGGATGGATGATGGATGAATTGATGGTTGGATGGACCGATGGATGGATGGATAGATGGATGGTTGGTTGGTTGGTTGGTTGGTTGGTTGGTTGGTTGGTTGGTTGGTTGGTTGGTTGGTTGGTTGGTTGGTTAGATGGATGGATGGGTGGATGGATGGATGGACTAATGGATGAATGGATGAATGGATGGATGAATGGATGAATTGAATGGATGAATGGATGGATGGATAGTAGAAGTTGAAAAGTAAGTTTGTTTGTTTTTTTATTAATCTCCAGTCATAAATAAACAACGCTGCGTGATATGTTCCGCAGCGATGTCACTGTAAATCCCTAGAATATTTATTGTAAAAGAGAGAGAGGGAGGTGACAGGCAGAGAGACAGACAAGAAGACAGGCAGAAAGACTAGCAGAAATACGGAAAGAGATAAAGAGAGACAGAGAGAGAGAGACTAATAGTAATAGAAGTAGTGTGAGATTGTGTAAAAATCGGAGTAGCCTGATAACATAAGAACATAAGAACATAAGAACATAAGAATAAAGCAGACTGCAAGAGACCATAAGGCTTACACTAGGCAGCCCCGTATCCATCACCACCTGTCATCCCCATCCATAAAGTTGTCTAATCGTTTTTTAAAACAACTGATAGTTTCAGCGCTTACTACATGGTTACTAAGTTTATTCCATTCATCGACCACCCTATTAGTAAACCAATTCTTGCCTATCTGATTCTTGAATCTAAATTTGTCCAGTTTATACCCATTACTGCGAGTCCTGCCCTGTTGTTTTATCTTGATGACCTTGTTTGCATCACCCTTGTTATAGCCTTTGATCCACTTTAATTGGTCCTATTCTTTCTTTATTTTTTGTTCTATAGAGGTGAAAGAAACCCTTTGGGTTGGATTTTGCTTGACTGGCAACCTTGATTTCATAATTACGTTTCGCTGTACGTGTATTCCTTTTAATCAGCTTTGCCATTTCGTTATATCTTGATCTAAGATGTGATTCCCCGTTTTTTATTTTTACGTAAAGTCCTCTTTTCATTCCGATATCATGTTTCAATCTATCCGTCATCCATTTGGGAGTATTACTATTTTTCCATATTGTCTTTAGGGGGATAAATGTGTTTTGTGCATTAATAATTAGATTAGTTAGATTGCTATACATTTCTTTTAAATCGCTGACCTGACTGTTGGGCCCTTGCCCCCAAATGACCTGACCTAAGGTATGCATATTACCCTCCGTGACCCAGACCTGACTCCCAGCCCCGCTCTGAGAACCAACAATGTTCGAAACGTCCATATGACATTTCGTATTCAATTTCAAATAGGTTTTTAGATTGTCAAAGTTTGCTTTCCTAAAGTCTGGTACTTGAACGTTATTCGTACTTTTTAAATTTTCCCAAATAACATTAAATCTTATTTCTTGATAATCGCTAGAACCTAGACTATCTCCCACTATTAAAGGAAAAGATTAATATCCTCGTTATAAAGACGTACTGTTATGAATGTGTTATCCCCAACCTTAAGTCCTCCCCACCCCTAGATTTACAATTTCGGAAACCTTAACTTTGCGATAAGACAACCGAACTAAATGTGAAAGAGAAAAATAAAAATTGAGGACATCCTATAAGGGGAAAAAAGACCAAAAACGATCATCAAAATCCAGGAATGTGAATACACACACACACACACACACACACACACACATATATATATATATATATATATATATATATATATATATATATATATATGCAGAAGAAATCACTTGAACGCGTGATACTAGTATGCAGACAAACCACTGGGAAAATGAAAGAGATGAGACCGAGCGCTTTCGTCTATTCAGACATTTTCAAGGTATAGATACATAAAAGAGACAAGTATATATACTCAGAAGGTTAAGGTGGATCTCTCCCAGTGCCATATTGGCTCAAGTGTCCGGACATTTGGTTTACAATTTTTGTTATGATAAAATTCATCCAATTTGTATAATCCTTGACTTAAATTTAAATTATTAACAAATGTATTCTTGATCAGACTGGATTCTATGATGTTTCTATTCAAATAAGAATTACTTTTGACAATTACTTTAGCTTCATTCCAATTGATACAATGGTTAAAATCTCTAAGATGGACAAATAACGCGTTAGGAACTACAACACAGTCAAAAGTCTTTTGATTAAAAATTCCCCTGAAAATAAGGAAGGCTGTGTATATAAAATTCCATGTAAAGATTGCAACAAATGCTATATTGGTCAGACTGGAAAGGAATTAAATGTTAGAATAAAGCAACACAAATATAGCGTTAGAAGTGGTCAAACGTCCAACGCGTTATTTGTCCATCTTAGGGATTTTAACCATTGTATCAATTGGAATGAAGCTAAAGTAATTGTCAAAAGTAATTCTTATTTGAATAGAAACATCATAGAATCCAGTCTGATCAAGAATACATTTGTTAATAATTTAAATTTAAGTCAAGGATTATACAAATTGGATGAATTTATCATAACAAAAATTGTAAACCAAATGTCCGGACACTTGAGCCAATATGGCACTGGGAGAGATCCACCTTAACCTTCTGAGTATATATACTTGTCTCTTTTATGTATCTATACCTTGAAAATGTCTGAATAGATGAAAGCGCTCAGTCTCATCTCTTTCATTTTCCCAGTGTTTTGTCTGCACACACACACACACATATATATATATATATATATATATATATATATACATATATATATATATATATATTTATATATGTGTGTGTGTGTATAGAAAGGAGTATAGTCAAAAAGAAATGAAAGGATGGAGATAAATCTCAAGGTAATATGTATGGAAATGTCAAACTATATATTGTAATCCGATAAATAAGATAAATGAGAAATTAGATAAGGCAAAGTATAGTTTGTCAAATAATTATGATAAGGAAAGCAAAAGTGAAGAAAGGGGAGTAGTAAAAAAAAACAAAGAATTGAAGACGAAATGAAAGGAATATAGATGAAATCAGCGGAGAAGTGTAGACTTAGGATAAAGGTTGAGAAAAGAGAAAAAGGGACCGAAAGAGTTGGAATGCTGGGAAAGAGTGGAAAGAACTTTAAAAGAGTAAATATCGAACAAGAGTGAGGACATATTTGAAAAAAAGTGAGAGAAATACTGGTGGTAAGAGTGATTGGAAAAAAAGAAAGATATAGAACCATCTGCGAAAGAACAAAAGTCTGAAGGGAGAGAAGAGGAAAAGGGAAAGGAAAACTAAAGAGGAGGAGGAGATCGATGGATGAGGAGAAAGAGGAGGAAGGGGAAAAGGAACAAGAGGAAGATAATGAGGTGGAATGTGAATGCGGAGTGGGCAGGGAGGATGCGAAGGAGGAGAGGGGAGAGGGAGGACGAGTGGAAATGGAGAGGGAGGACGAGTGGAAATGGAGAGGGAGAAAGGAGAACGACGAGGAGGAGGGAGTGGAATGAGCAGGGTAGGGGGAGAGAAGAAAGCTGAAGAGGAGTAGGGGAAGGAAGCAGAAGGGGAAAATTATTAGGAAGGTGGAGAAGAGGAATGGACGAGGGAGGAGAGGAGAAGAAAAAGTTAGGAAGGAGAGGAGAAAGAGGAGGAGGAAGGAGAGGAGGAGTAAAAAACAAAGGAGGAAGTTGAGGAGTAAGAGGGGGAGTAGGAGGAGGGAGGAGGAGGAGAAGAGAAGATGGAGAATGAGAGAGGAGGAGTAGTAGGAAGGTTAACAAGGAAGCTGGAAAATGGGAGTGGGAAGGAGGAAAAGGAGGATGGGAGTGAGAGAAGAGAAAATAGAGGAGGGTCAAGAGGAATGAGTAGGTAGGAAGTACGAAAAAGGAGGAGAAGGAGGAAGAGGAACGAATAGATAGGTAGGAAGGAGAAAGGAGAAAGGAAGAGAGATGACGATTTCAACGATGCCGACTATAATGACGATGATGATGACAATAATGATGACTGTGATGATGACGATGATAACAACGATGACGATGATGATGATGATGATGATGATGATGATGATGATGATGATGATGATGATGATGATGATGATGATGATGAGGAGGAGGAGGAGGAGGAGGAGGAGGAGGAGGAGGAGGAGGAGGAGGTGGAGGAGGAGGAGGAGGTGGAGGAGGAGGAGGAGGAGGAGGTGGAGGAGGAGGAGGAAGAGGAGGAGGAGAAAGTGGGGTTTGTCCTAAACCTTTTGACCCACTGTACTCTCTGAATCCGAACCCAGATTTCTCGTACAGGCTCCGGGGGGTCAGACAGCTCTCGGCAATGGGGCTTCTACGAGACTCGATGACCCTAGACAAGGTCAGGCCATTGAGCAGACGCCACTCTAGCTACCGAGCGTACATTCCTTTCACCGTGTCATGGTTGCTGCGTCTCCCAGTTCTTTCAGTTTTGTCTGGTCTCGGGAGACGAGTGCTCCCCGTCCCGGTCTGGAGGATAAAAGGCCCCGAGCTCGATTCCCAAGGGGTGGCTGAACTATTATTTTTAACATACATCCTCGTCTTTCTTTTCTACTCCCTTTTCGGTCCTTCTAAATGTCCGTCTTTCTCTGCAAGGCTGGCGGAATAGGGATGGGGAAATACGGTTGAGGGAATAAGGATGGGAGACTTGGGTAGAGGGATGTTGGAGAAGATGGGTGGGGAAAGGGATGGATAAAAGGGGTGGGGACAAAAGATGAGCTAATTTGGATCGGGAAACAGGAATAGGGGAAAAGGGACAGGTGAAAAAGGGATGGGGAAAGG
>NW_027467622.1:100000-117500 GCF_046742065.1 Oratosquilla oratoria | reverse complement strand
CACAAAATAACACACACGCTATCGTATAATAATAATAATAATAATAATAATAATAATAATAACAACAACAACAACAACAACAACAACAACAACAACAACAACAACAACAACAACAACAACAATACTAATAATAATAATAATAATAACAATAATAATAATAATAAATAATAATAATAATAATAGTAATAATAATAATGATAAGAATAATAACAATAACAATAAGAATAAAGTCTACGGAACAAACATGCCTTATTTCAACCATTCGAGAAGCGTGACACAAAATAACACACACGCTATCGTATTAATATATATGATAATAATAATAATAATAATAATAGTAATAATAATAATAATAATAATAATAATAATAATAATAATAATAATAATAATAATAATAATAATAATAATAATAATAATAATAATAACAATAATAATAACAATAATGATAATAATAATAATAATAATAATAATAATAATAATAATAATAATAATGATAATGATAATAACAATGACAATGATAATGATAATGATAATAATAATGATAATAATAATAATGATGATGATGATGATGATGATGATGATGATGATGATGATGATGATGATGATGATGATGATGATGATGATGATGATGATGATGATGATGATGATGATGATGATGATGATGATGATGATGATGATGATAATAATAATAATAATAATAATAATAATAATAATAATAATAATAATAATAATAATAATAATAATAATAATAATAATAATAATAATAATAATAATGATAATAATAATATCTCGTATTATGCTCCTAACGATAGTGTAAGCAGTGAATATCCTATTTCTCAGAATTATTGGCATATATTTCTTTTCAGTTTACAGATATCAAGTACTATACAAGATCTTTTAGATTTCTCATATAACTATGACTATTATTATCACCATTACAATCATATTGTAATTAGTGTCATTATTGACATTATAATTCTGATTACTAATTTTGTCTCTTGGGTACTGCTATGATAGATCTCGAGGTTCCCATTTCTGCTTTAATTCATTAAATTAAGTTGAAAATGCAGGCAAGGACTCCAGCATGGGGAGACAAAGGGTAACGGAAGAAGGACCGGAAGGAAGCGGGAAGGAGAGGAAAGAAGGGAGAGGGGAGGGAGAAGAGGGGAAAGTAACTATGAGAAAAAGGAGGGAGAGGGAAAATGGGAAAGGGAAAAAGGGGAGACGGAAGTGAAGAGGAACATGAAAGAGAGAGAATGGAGAAGGAGGAGAGGAAAGGGGAGAGGGGAAAAGGAAAATGGGAAAGAAAAAAGAGGAAAGGGAAGATAGGAAAGAGAAGAGGTGAGAGGTTATAGGGAGAGGTTATAGGGGAGGGGGAAGAGAGGAGATGTATGAGGGAAGAATGAGGAGGAGAGAGGGAGGAGGGAAAAGGAAGGAGAGGAAATGGAGAAGGGTAGTGAGAGAAGGGAGAGAGAAGAAAGGAGAGGAAGCAGGGGAGAGGAAGGAGTGGAGAGGGAGGAGGGGAGAGGTAGGGGGAGAAGAAGAGGAGAGAGGGAGAAAGGGGGAGGGAGAAGGGAAGAGGGAGGAGGGGAGAGAGAGAAGGAGAGGAGAGGGAGTGTGGAGAGGGGAAGGGGAAGGGAGGAGAGGAGGGGAGATGGAGTAGGGGAGAGGGGGAGGAGAGGGGGAGGAGAGGGGGAGGAGTGGAGAGAGAGGAAGGGTTTCGATGGCTACACTATACAGATAGCACGTCCAATTATATTGCTTTTCAACATTCTGTATTGCATCAACTTATGGTTACAAAGCATTTAGTCAGATGATGTTTAGGCAGACACAAGAGGAGAAAGAAAAAAGGGTAAAAGATGGGGAGAAGGCGAGATTGAATGGAGAGAGTGATCGAGAGGAGAAGAGTTAAAGTGGGAGGGAAGTGGGGGGGAGACGGGAGAGAAAAGGGAGGGAGGAGGGAGGGGGAGGGAGTTGGAGGGAGAAGGGCAGAGAGGGAGGGGGAGGGAGGGGGAGGGAGGGAGAGGGAGGGAGAGGGACGGAGAGAGAAGGAGTTGGAGGGAGAGGGAGGGAGAGGGAGGGAGAGGGAGGGAGAGGGAGGGGGAGGGAGAGGAAGAGAGAGGGAAGGAAAGGGGAAGGGAGAATGAAAGGGAGAGGAAGAGGGAGGAAGGGAGTAAGAGGGCCAGTAAGTGCTATTGAGAGCAAATAAGAGCGAATGAGAGCGAATGAAAGCAAATGAGAGCAAGTGAGATTAAGTGAAAGCAAGTGAGAGCGAGGGTGGGGGAACGAGATAATTGAGAGCGGTCCTATTGTTTCGCGATATCCTTCCACCAGCCACATGGAAGACGCGATAGGGTCGAAGGACAATGAGGTGGAATTGAGGGTTGGGACCAGACACGCCGCATGTGAGCCGCGGCGAGGTTGAGGCGTACTAGGTGTAGTGTAGTGCAGGAACGAGGGCGTCTGTACGAGAGTATTAGCGTGGAATGGCGTTTTGGGAGGCAGTTCTCCGTGCACGAGGTGTAACAGAGGTAGGTATCGTCGGGGAAATGAGGTGTAGGAATCACACACTGGGGGTGTGAGGTGTATGTGTACTCTACTGTATATATTACACACACACACACACACACACACGCACACACACACACACACACACACACACACACACACACACACACACACACACACACACACACACACACACACACACACACACACACACACACACACACACACACACACACACACACACACACACACACACACACACACACACACACACACACACACACACACCTAGCCAGTTGGCAGGGAGGTGAGATTACTGCCAGAACCCCTTGATAGCAAACATGAACATGAATAGTACAACTAAAAGAAAACCGGACATTCTTGTTGGATCATTGTCTCCTAAAGGTCTAACCGCATCACCTCGTGTGCTTACGGGCAGTGTGCCACCGAATGTGAGTAAGCTTTGTCCAAGCAAATCCAAGTCTTAGACATTAAACATGAAGAAAATGAGGATCTATACTTACAACATAAGAACTCTCAGAAAACTACAGACTGGAGAGTTTAATGGAAGAACTAGACAACATCAAGTAGGGCATCGTAGGACTGAACGAAGTCCGAAGAACGGAAGAAAAGCTGATACAATTACAAGATTGTCACCACCTCTTCTACTATAGAGAAAAGAACAAAGAAAGATCCAATGAAGTAGGATTCTTAATAAACCGAGAAGTTGCTGGTAACAGTCATGTTCAGTAGTTTATCAGACAGGGTACCTTGGATTGTGATTAGACTGTGTAAAAGGTACATTCTAAAAATAATTCAGGTTTCTGCACCAACTTTACAGAGTTCAAACGATGAAATTGAGTCCTTCTATGATGTTTTAAGTCAGGTAATGAACCAAGAAAAAATTAACTACACGTTGGTAATAGGCGACTTTAATGCTAAACTGGCGAAGAAGATGGGAGATGAGTCATACATTGGGAAGTTTGGAGCAGGTGAGAGGAATGACAGAGGCGAGATGTTAGTAAATTTTGCAAAGAACTACAAAATGATAATAATAAACACTTTCTTCCAAAATCGTGAAGGCCGCAAATGGACCTGGAGAAGTCCAAATGGAACAACAAAGAACGAAGTAGACTTCATATTAGGAGACGAGAGCAAGAGCGTTATACTTCTTCCATTATCTTGTGACCCATAGGATGTGGCCGGCATAACCAGCAGCGTTGTCACGTCTAAACTATCTCCAAAGAAAACGGGAGAGACACCGTTTTCTTTATATTTGCATGTATGACCGGTATAATTAAAGAGACTGCAAGCGCCCCGAAGACCCGCACTCAGCTTCTCTATGTAATTACTACACACCACAACCCCACGGAAATTCCTAGGTCGGGAGCCGGGGCAACGTCGTCTGACCTGAGATGCCCCATCGTTTAAAAAATCTCTTATTTTCTTTACGTGTATAACAATTACTCATATCACCTACCATTTAATGAAAAAATCAATATGCACTTAGAATAGTCCATGTTAACTTACTCGGGGGAATGGACAGCTTACGGTATATGCTAAATGTTTTGATTCGGTACGTGACAACATGCCAGACACCTTGTGGGTCACGAGATGATGGGAATAGTATAACGATGTTAAGGTGATAAATAGAATGGTGGGCTGCACAGCTAAATTCACTTTCAGAGCCGAGAGAAATAAGCTAGTTTAAAAAAAGAAAGTCAGCCTTGCAAAGATTAAGGATGACAATAAGAAAATTCAATTAGAAATTAAGAATAGATTCAAAGCTCTAAAAACTAACGAGGACACCGCGGAAGATATGAATTTGAATTTAGTGAATATCATTAAGAAATCGGCAGACAATGTAGGAAGTACAAAAAGTATTAGAAAAAACAAATACTCCAAAGCTACAAATGACCTGATTAAAAGAAGGACCATGCGGATTAAAAGCAGGAGAGACGAAATAGAAAGAATAGAACTAAACAAGCTTATCAACAAAAGGCAGAGATCAGAGAAAAGAAAGAGAAACATGGATGAAAAAAAGGAAACTATTTAGAAAGGTTAAAGCATTAAAGGGACCGAGCGCAGGCATGCTTTAGAAAGACAGCAAATGATATGTTTGAAAGATAGGAATGGATAATCAATGAATATAGAGATAGAATGATAAAAAGAGTAGAAGAATTTTTACCAAGAGCTATATTCGTCGAAGACCATAGTTGAGTCAGTAAAAACGTCTGTAGATGTTAGTAGTGTACCAGTTATTACAAAAGAAGAAGTAGAATTTCTTCTAAAGATATGAAACAAGGAAAAGCATCTGGGGAAGATGGTATATTGATAGATCTCTTGAAAGACGCAGGGAAAGAAGTTCATATTAGGTTGGCTCAGTTGTACATCCAGTGCTTAAGTCAAGAAAGCGTTCCTGAATCGTGGTGTAATGCTATAGTTATTTTGCTTCATAAAAAAAGGAGACCAGAAGGATCTTAGTAACTATCGATCAATTAACTTGTTATTAAATGTATATAAAGTATTCTCCAAGATCCTTACAAATAGGCTAAATCAAGTTTTAGATAGAAACCAACTGTGAGAACAGGCAGGCTTTAGGAGCGGATTTTCGACTCTAGAGCATTTGCAGGCGATAAACCAACTAATCGAGAAAACGACAGAATACAATATACCTCTGTTTTTAGCTTTCATAAACTACGAGAAGGCCTTTGGCTCGGTAGAATAAATAGCAATACTAAACTCGTTACGCAATCAGGGTACAAACAAACAGATCGTAAGAGTTTTAGAAAATGTTTACGCGAAAGGTACCACTATAATTCGACTACACAAAGATACAGAAAAGATCAAGATCGAGAAAGGAGTACGGCAAGGTGATACTAGTACACCCAAATTATTTACAGCTTGTTTGGAAGAGATTTTCAGAAGGTTGAGTTAGGAAGAGAAAGGTTTGAAGACTAATGGCAAATATTTGAACCACCTAAGATTTGCAGATGACATTATTTTTATTTCAGAAAAAGCAGAAGACTTGCAAAATATGCTGAGTGATCTGAACAAGGAAAATCTCAAAGTAGGTTTAAAAATGAATAAGAATAAAGCCAAGTAATGTTCAGCACGAAATTTCAAAGTAAAGATACTATAATCGATGGTGAGAGTCTTGAAGAAGTTGAAGATTATACTTATTCAGAGCAGATGGTAAAAATAACAAAATATCATCATAATGAAATAAAAAGACGTATTACAATTGATTAGAAAATATTTGGTAAATATAATAAAATCCTGAGAGGCTCTCTACCTTTATGTCTGAAACGTAAAATTTACAATCAATGCATTCTGCCAGTAATAATCTACGGGTGTGAGACTTGGAAACTAACGAAGGCGATGGAAGCAAAGCTAAGGACTGCACAGAGGAGAAAGGAGAGATCAATTATGCGAATAACGCTGAGAGACCGAGAGTAAGTTGGGTGAGAGAGCAGACTAGAGTGAAAGATATTGTAGAGGCGGTGAAAGAGAGGAAGTGGAATTGGGTAGGTAAGTTGGTGCGAACGACTGATGAGCAAGTGTGTTACTGAGTGGACGACGCGAGATAGGAAGCGTGGAAGAGGGAGACCAAAGAGGAGGTGAAGAGAAGAAATTGAGAAGTTTGCAGGAGTGACGTGGTAGATGCTGGCGCGGTCGTATGAATCATGGAATGCTATGAAGGAGTCCTTTGTTCAGCACTGGACTCAGGATGGCTGATTGGATATATATATATATATATATATATATATATATATATATATATATATATATATATATATATATATATATATATATATATATCATATGTGTGTATGCGTGTGTGTGTGTGTGTATATATATATATATATATATATATATATACATACATATATATATATTTATGTGTGTGTGTGTGTGTGTGTGTGTGTGTGTGTGTGTGTGTGTGTGTGTGTGTGTGTGTGTGTGTGTGTGTGTGTGTGTGTGTGTGTGTGTGTGTGTATTGAAAGTAAAGTTGACAATTTGAGAGTGTTTGGTCTAGGAAAACTCAGAATGATGGCAGAGGTATTCTATTCTCTTACGTTTTAGTTAGGAACTTATCGGATCTCATCGAACGTCTCAAATGTTTGAGTTTCAATGGTAAGAAACTAGCCAGCTATGACGTAAAATTCCTCTACATTAACGTTAGCATAGAGGGTGCCCTATACACGGTAAAATGAACAATCAACAATATCGACGAAGACGTGCTTCCAGTAAGAAAATAAATCTATGACTAATTAAATTTAGTATCTATGTGTCAACTTAGGGCATTTACCTTTGAGTACCAAGAATTTAAACAGATTCGGGCTTGGCCATGGGTTCTCCTTTATCAGCGGTGATGTCTTTATTGTTTATGGAGTGTGTAGAAGCGGATCACTTCAAGTAAATTATGGGAAAGGAAAGTTTGTGGTTTCGTTATGTGGATAACATATTTGTCGTTATCCCAGAGAACACACGAGTAGATGTTAAAATCAGAAGGCTTGACAGTGTAGACAACAAAGTAGAATTGACGGTGGAAATGGAGGTTGTCAAAAAGTTATCTTTCCTGGACGCCGTAATTTTTCGAGTAGACGATATTGTTAGATTTTCAATTCACAGGAAACCAGCCAACAGAGATGCCTTCATCTACTATCAGTTAGCTCACAGTGAAAGAACGACACGAGAAGCAGTCATAGGGTTATTTCTAAAGGCAATCTGGATATGTCGTGCAGAGTACATTGAGAATGAATATGAATACATCATCAAAGCATTTAAGAAACTGAAATATCCGAGATTCCTTAACAAATTAAGAATGAAAACCATTGAAATTGCCACGAGGGAGAATCTGAAAATAACTCCATGAATGAATACATCCTAATACCACACTAAAGTCTATCGAAACTCTTTTGCCGATAACACGAGTTATGATAGCGTATGCCTCAGGTAGAAAAATCAGACTTAGTGAAACCTAGAAAAGAAAAAAATAAGAGCAAAAATAACGTGATTTACAAACACAGGAATGACATCAAACATCAAAGAACACACAACTAATTGGTCTTATAGATAAATACGGATATCTCCCAGACTGGTATAATACGGAGGTGATTTATAAGGGACGTGATAGGAAAACAAGGAAAACAGTAGAAGCAGCGCACATCAGCACAAAAGATACCACCAATCATAGGGAAAGATTCATCAACCTATCCAAAACAAACGGGAAAGTTATAATGTCAGAAACAAAACTAATAAAGAAAACGAGTCGGGCAAACGCAGGTCACAGTGTGAGCTGCCCGAAACAGCCAGCGAGACAAAATCCCCGAAGCATATGAGCATGTAGGATGAGATGTCTGTCTGTCATTCTCTCTAAAGAAGGCATGTAGCCGAAACGTAAGAGAATAAAGTACCAATGCCAGCATTCTGAGTTTTCCTACGGCATATATATATACATATATATATAAATATATATATAAATACATATATATATATATATGCATACATATATATATACATACATAGATATATATATATACATACATACATACACATATATATATACATATATAGATATATATATATATATATACATACATACATACATACATATATATATGTATATATATACATATATATACATATATATATATATACATATATATATATATATTCATACATATATATACATATATATATATATATATATATATATATACTAAATAAAAAGATTCTGTTACAATTATTTCTATTTCCTGAGGCGAGAGGCGTTTGAGGGTAAATCGGTTACACCGCCAACTACGGTGAAGAAGAAGAACTCGAAGAAGAAGAAGAAGAACTCGAAGAACTCGAAGAAGAAGAGGAAGAACTCGAAGAACTCGAAGAACTCGAAGAAGAAGAAGAAGAAGAAGAAGAAGAAGAAGAAGAAGAAGAAGAAGAAGAAGAAGAAGAAGAAGAAGAAGAAGAAGAACTCGAAGAAGAAGAAGTAGAACTCGAAGAAGAAGAAGTAGAACTCGAAGAACTCGAAGAAGAACTCGAAAAACTCGAAGAACTCGAAGAACTCGAAAAAGAAGAACTCGAAGAACTCGAAAAAGAAGAACTCGAAAGAGAAGAACTCGAAGAACTCGAAGAAGAACTCGAAGAAGAACTCGAAGAAGAAGAAGAACTCGAAGAAGAACTCGAAGAAGAACTCGAAGAACTCGAAGAAGAACTCGAAGAACTCGAAGAAGAACTCGAAGAACTCGAAGAAGAACTCGAAGAACTCGAATAAGAACTCGAAGAACTCGAAGAAGAACTCGAAGAACTCGAAGAACTCGAAGAAGAACTCGAAGAACTCGAAGAAGAACTCGAAGAACTCGAAGAAGAACTCGAAGAACTCGAAGAAGAACTCGAAGAACTCGAAGAAGAAGAAGAACTCGAAGAAGAAGAAGAACTCGAAGAAGAAGAACTCGAAGAAGAAGAACTCGAAGAAGAAGAACTCGAAGAAGAAGAACTCGAAGAAGAACTCGAAGAAGAAGAAGAAGAAGAAGAAGAAGAAGAAGAAGAAGAAGAAGAAGAAGAAGAAGAAGAAGAAGAAGAAGAAGAAGAAGAACTCGAAGAAGAACTCGAAGAAGAAGAAGAAAAAGAAGAACTCGAAGAAGAAGAAGAACTAGAAGAAGAGGAAGAAGAAGAACTCGAAGAACTCGAAGAAGAAGAAGAAGTAGAACTCGAAGAACTCGAAGAAGAACTCGAAAAACTCGAAGAACTTCGAAGAACTCGAAGAACTCGAAAAAGAAGAACTCGAAGAACTCGAAGAACTCGAAAAAGAAGAACTCGAAGAACTCGAAAGAGAAGAACTCGAAGAACTCGAAGAAGAACTCGAAGAAGAAGAGCTCGAAGAAGAAGAAGAACTCGAAGAAGAAGAAGAACTCGAAGAAGAAGAACTCGAAGAAGAAGAACTCGAAGAAGAACTCGAAGAAGAAGAACTCGAAGAAGAAGAACTCGAAGAAGAACTCGAAGAACTCACAGAAGAACTCGAAGAAGAACTCGAAGAAGAACTCGAAGAACTCGAAGAAGAACTCGAATAACTCGAAGAAGAACTCGAAGAACTCGAAGAAGAACTCGAAGAACTCGAAGAAGAACTCGAAGAACTCGAGGAAGAACTCGAAGAACTCGAAGAAGAACTCGAAGAAGAACTCGAAGAAGAAGAAGAACTCGAAGAAGAACTCGAAGAAGAAGAAGAAGAAGAAGAAGAAGAAGAAGAAGAAGAAGAAGAAGAAGAAGAAGAACTCGAAGAACTCGAAGAAGAAGAAAAAGAAGAACTCGAAGAAGAAGAAGAAGAAGAAGAACTCGAAGAAGAAGAAGAAGAAGAAGAAGAAGAAGAAGAAGAAGAAGAAGAAGAAGAAGAAGAAGAAGAAGAATAAGAAGAAGAAGAATAAGAAGAAGAAGAACTCGAAGAAGAAGAAGAAGAAGAAGAAGAAGAACTCGAAGAAGAAGAAGAAGAAGAAGAAGAAGAAGAAGAACTCGAAGAAGAAGAACTCGAAGAAGAACTCGAAGAAGAAGAAGAAGAAGAAGAAGAAGAAGAAGAAGAAGAAGAAGAAGAAGAAGAAGAAGAACAACAACAACAACAACAACAACAACAACAACAACAACAACAACAACTCGAAGGACTCGAAGAAGAAGTACTCGAAGAAGAACTCGAAGAAGAATTCGAAGAAGAAGAACAACAACTCGAAGAAGAACTCGAAGAAAAAGAAGAAGAACTTGAAGAAGAACTCGAAGAACTCGAAGAAGAAGAAGAACTCGAAGAAGAAGAACTTGAAGAAGAAGAAGAACTCAAAGAAGAAGAAGAAGAAGAAGAAGAAGAAGAAGAAGAAGAAGAAGAAGAACTCGAAGAAGAAGAAGAACTCGAAGAAGAAGAAGAAGAAGAACTCGAAGAAGAAGAAGAACTCGAAGAAGAAGAAGAACTCGAAGAAGAAGAACTCGAAGAGGAAGAAGAAGAACGAATGAAGAAGAAGGAGGCTAGAAAGGAACGGAGAGAGGCCAAAGCAAAAGATTTAACAATTCGCAAAGTTTTGAAACAAGAAAAGCAAGTAAAAAAAAAAGTTATTACTTAAAGGACAAAAAATATATATATATATATATATAAAAAGGGTGTTTTGAACGGAAATTTAACACCAGCACAAATCGCCTATATAGATGACTTGCGAGAACAGCTAGATGTTGACAAGAAATAAAAAGCAATATGATTTTGATATTTTATTTTCCTAAAAAGGGGCGTAGCCCAGGGCGCGCAGCGCCGCAGGCCAAGCTCCCCGGCGTAGCCGGGCCGGCGCAGCCGGTGGGCTTGTATATATATATATATATATATATATATATATATATATATATATATATATATATATATATAAATGGTGACCCCCCAAAACGGGCCCAACTTTCGATAGCCCTCATTTCTTAACTTTCTGCAAGAATTGAATTATATTTTGTTCATAACTAATTTCTTGTGTTCAAAATATCATATAGAAAATGAATCTTTGGATTCTCCTTCTTTATTCTAGAGCACTAGTTTGAGCTGACCTACATTTAGCTCTGTGCATTTCTTGAGGCGCAGCACAAAGTTGCCCATGACGTGTTTCCAAACCGAGCAAGGAATGGCTCTAATCTCCTCCCTGATGGCTTTCTTGAGTTCCACGATAGTCCTGGTGTCTTCCTGCGTACACTCTGTCTTTCAGGTATCCCCAGGGAAACAAATCCGGGGTAGTACTCACTCAAAATCAGTCTTGAGACTGATAACACGGACACCAAAGTTCTCTTTCAGGCAATCTTGGAACAGGTTTGAGGTGTGAGAGCTTACTCGAACTTGCTGGAACCAGAAATTCCTCATAAGCGGTGGGTATAAGATCTGTAGCTCACTCTTGAATATTTTGAGCATCTCAACATACTTATCTTAGGTGATTGTCATTGTCGCACCAGATTCCTCGATGAAGAGTGGTCCGAAGATGGCTCTGACAGAGATTGCAGTCCATAACATAAAGTTAGGGAAGTGTATAGGCTTGGCGGCTACCTCATTGGGTCTGCAGGTTTCCCAGAAGACATTTGACTTCGAGTTTACCTTTCCTTCAAGACGGAAATGAGCTTCAGCTGAGATCAAAAGGAGATTAAAGAAAGTTGGGATCTTCTGGATTTTCTCCAGTACCTTGACTGCCATATTCTTTATCTGCTCCTTGTCTTAGGCTATAAGGGTCTGCTTTGTCTATATTCTTTATTGGTAGGCCTTTAGATCCATTACTAGCACTCTCCTACAAGTCTCACGGGATATCCCGAGGGACTGACTTTGCTTGCGCACAGGGCTCTCTTACGCTCTTGACCAGCTCAGCTGTACGTTTCTTGGGGCGTCCTGAATGGCTTGAACGGTTGTCACTGGCTGCATTGAGGTTCTCCACTGTCCCATAGTTCTCGAAGTGGTCCACCCAGTCCTGAATTCTGCTTTTGGAGTGAATTTTTTCACATTCGAACTGATGCACGAAAGTGTCCTGCACTTTCTTGAACAAGCCTGTCTTGTAGTAATGTTTGATGCAGTATATTATTTGCCGGAGCTCCCATTGAGGTCAGCTTCATTGCTTTTGTCATGTATTGCAAAATAAGTGATTAGTGAAAGAATGAAGAATATATCTCAAAAAATATGTGCGGGACCCGTTTTTTTTTTTTTTAGTGGGTCACCCTGTATATCAAAAAAAAAAAAAAAAAAAAAAAAAAAAAATATATATATATATATATATATATATATATATATATATATATCCGTTTCCACCGGAAGTGACTCAAGGGGACACGTCTCATTCAGCCTCTGATTGGCTGAGAGAGTGGTGGCGTCACGGCAACGGAGACGACTGAATGGCCGAGAGTGGTGACGTCACGGCAACGGAAACGACTGATTGCCTCCAAGCGAAGCGAGCTCACCCGAAGGACCGAGTCTCCGCTTATCGGGGTCGGGACAGCCCGTTACTCGTATATATATATATACATATATATATATATATATATATATATATATATATATATATATATATATATATATTCTGTGATTTTCATTATGTATAACATGTTAATATTCTGCCTGCCGCCGGGTGATTTTAATCATATGACAAGTTTACCTGCTTCGACTAACAATTTCTTGAAGATTAGTCTCATACTGTATGTTCATAGTTTCCACGAGGTTGAGTTGATAGATATTCTCATCACAATCAAGCGCTTTTAATTAGCTGCAGCGAAAATTCTTCACCGAAGTGAGTTAAGCTCATCAAAGGCACAGGGGATCCTTTCAGCTCAGTAAAAAAATAAATAAATAAATAAATAAATAAATAAATAAATAAATAAATAAATAAAAGGAGACAGCGAAATAGCTCGATTTCTCCTTATTATTTTCCATCTTCTTCCTCCTCCCCCTTCTCTTCCTCCTCTTCCTCCTCCTCCTACTCCTACTCCTCCTTCTCCCTCTCTTCCTCCCCCTCCTTCTCCTCCTTCTCTTCCTCCCCCTCCTTCTCTTTCATCAACAGATGATATTAGGTTAGGTTAGGTCAGGTTATGTTAGTATGGCGAGACTGTATTAATTTATGCCTGGTTACACTGAGTCAACATGAATATAATTATGTTAGTTTAGGTTTGTTTAGAGTGATTCAATCTAGGGTAGATTATGTTAAATAATGTTAGATCAGGTCATGTTAGGGTAGGACGTGAAGATTACCCAAAGAACTTGTATACCCATGTTTGTGTATTCAGGACACATTTTTATGGAAACACATAGAAATACTAAACACAGTACTCAAAATGAATACAGGTATAGTTGGTGCCTTTGTATGAATACGTACATATGACACGAATGTAAAAAATCATTCCTAATGTCAGGTCATGTTAGGGTAGGACGTGAAGATTACCCAAAGAACTTGTATACCCATGTTTGTGTATTCAGGACACATTTTTATGGAAACACATAGAAATACTAAACACAGTACTCAAAATGAATACAGGTATAGTTGGTGCCTTTGTATGAATACGTACATATGACACGAATATAAAAAATCATTCCTAATAAGAATCAATAGGTTAGCCCTATTAAGAATAACTATGTAGTGTGCACGAAGACCTTGCTTGCAAACCTATTCACATAAGAAATGTAAATGAATATATCCGTAGGTTTGTATAAAACCATTACATAATGTATTAAAAAAATTAACTGGAATGCCCACCGTTTGGGATTAGAAATATATTTGTCTTCGAAGGACGATGGGGGAGAAGAGGGGGTGAAGATAGGAGGAGAAGACATTGAGGGAGGGGAAAGTTGAGAAGAAAGGCATGTTGCTGGGAAGATGGGGGCAGGAAGTACACAAGAAAAAGGAGGAAGGATGAATAAGGAAGAGAAGGAGGAGGAGGGGAAGTGAGAAAAATAAGAGTAGAAGGACAAGGAGGAGGAGGAGGAGAAGAAAAATAAGAGGGAGGAGGAGGAAGAGGAGAAGAGGGAGAAAGGGGAGGAGGAGCAAAAGGAGAAGTAGGAGAAGAATGAAGAGAAGAAGGAAAACGAAGGGATGAGGGAGGGTAGGGAAAGGAGAAGATAGGGAAAGAAGAAAGACAAAAGAAAAATAGTGTGTACTAACGGTGTGCTGACGTGTGTGCGCGTGGCTCCCGTGTTTTGGGGGTTTTATCGCGCGGGGAAGAGTACCAAAGGAAGTCATAGGTGTCTAAGTGATTTTTGAACGAATAATCTATGCTTCGCTTATAGATGTAGTGACTAGCTGAACCAATGGTAGCTATAATTAGGAAAACAAATTTGAAAGGAAGAATCATAAAATTTTCTAGCCGGCGAAGTGGACCTGAACGTGTATACAATTTGAACAAGAGTGCCAGTGTCTCAGGGCCATAAACCAACCGATCCCTACCGGAGCGACCACGCACGACGAGTTAACGGCAATGGACTGAAGCCCCACGCCCCTCCTCCTTCCTCCCCCGACGGGGCTAATATGACAGCACCCAATCCCCCCTCTCTCTCTCTCTCTCTCTCTCTCTCTCTCTCTCTCTCTCTCTCTCTCTCTCTCTCTCTATCTATCTATCTATCTCTCTCTCTCTCTCTCTCTATCTATCTATCTCTCTCTTTCTCTTTCTCACTCTCTCCCCCTCTCTGTGTCCTTCTTCTTCCTCTTGAGCTGTTCTCTTCCTTCTATTATCTTTCTTTTCATATCTCTCTCCTTTTCTTTTCATCTCTCTCTCTTCCTCGTATTATCTTTCTTTTCATCTGTTTCTCCCTTTCCTTTCATCTCTCTCCCTCCCTCCCCCCTCTCTCTCTCTCTTTCTCTCTCTCTCTCTCTCTCTCTCTCTCTCTCTCTCCCGTCTCTCTCTCTCTCTGTCCATCTTTCCCTTCTTGAGCTGTTCTCTTCCTCCTATTATCTTTCTTTTCATCTATATACAGAAGATATTATTATTAGTGATCAATATCAGGGATTATTATTAGCTTTAACTAATATTATTATTAGCTTTAGCTATTATTAGTATTAGGGATCAATATTAAGGGTTATTATTATCTTTAACTAATATTGTTTTTAACTTCAGCTAATATTATCATTATTAGGGATCAGTATTAGAGATTATCATTAGCTTTAGAAACATCAGTTCCCGTAGTAACTACGAAAAAGGAAATCGTATATGTGTATCGTCCAGAAAGAGGAGCATCTGAAACGTGGTGAGTACAAAATTAAGGCAGTCTCTTCTCCTATGCACCTGAACTAGTCAAAATGCCTTTTAAACTATGGACCTGCGAAAGTTGTAGATGCAAGGTGGCAAGGCAGAATTTCAAAAACTCGTCTATTTGCCGCATGTGTGTCTTTAATAAGAGACAAGACAAAGACTCTCTACAATTCAAGGCTCTGAAGGAGCTGTGTGACTCACTAATAGCAAAATATGAGGACCTTGTAGAGTTCGTGACCGAGAACGTGGGGACAGTCCCACAATTGCTGGCACTAACACACTCGCTTGAAAATGCGGTTCCCGAAAATGACATTCCTGCTTCACAGGATAATCCCTAACCTGCATTGCAGGAAGCCTCCTCACCCGCTACACTGGACGGGGGATGGCAACTGGCCAAGAAAGATGCCAAACCCCGCCGAAAGGCGCACGTATTGTCAGGACCCACCACCTCCAATAGATTTAAAGTTTTTAGATCTAGCTAAGGAAGACGAGTTTGAAACTAGTTAAGTCAGGGACTCCATGTTCAGGCACCAATCCGAGGAGTTTTGTGGTCGTTCGTCAAACGGCCGCAGAAGGTGTTATATGTATAGAGGTGCCGGGCTCGATGGCATTACCGAGTCCTGTGACGATGTCACAAAAGACGCGGTCTCGAGCACTGTTTTCATAATACACGCCGGTACGAATGACGTCGAGTCAACGCGATCAGAGGAACTCATTGAAAAGTACCGGGGAACAATCAGGAAATATAAAGAAAATGTCTCTGGGAAAAACCTTGTAATTTTATGGATTCTTCCCAGATTCGAGAGAAGGGATAAATTTTTCAACATCGATAGATTCTACAACACCGCATTCAATGCGAACAACAGAGTAAAATCCCTTTATTGAAAAGGAAAAAGTGCACTTCGTCAATTTCTGGGACAACTCCTACTTTGATCAAACTCTGTTTGAGGAAGACAGTCTCAACTTGAATGCGGCCGGAGCAGCAAGGTTAGGTAGGCTGCTCAAAAACAGCCTGGTCGACATAAAAAAAAAAAAAATCCTCAGCGGAGCCCCCATCAACACCTCCGTAAGAGAGCAAAAAAGAAAAGTGGCAGATATCAACCTCTGCTACGTTAATGCTTGCAGCGTACGAAACTAATTCGAAGATCTAGAAATCCTCGGAGCGACAGATAACTACCACGTGATAGGAGTAACAGAATCATGGTTGGACACATCAATTCGACATTTTATTGCCGAATACTGTTTACCGGGCTACTCAATTTTCAGTTGCGAAAGAGAAAAGAGAATAGGCGGTGGAGTAATCTTGTATGTCCATAACTCCCTCCAACCATCACTGTTAAAAACAGAGCCAGTAACAAATGTTGATATATTGTTTGTTGAAAAAAAAGGCATTAAATCTAAAGTAATGATTGGACTTGTTTATAGACAACCTGGTTAACTGGTGGAAAATGATGAAAAATTATTCGATTTAAACTCAGAAACTAACCAACGCTGCGGGACAGTAATCATGGGAGACTTTAACATACCGGTTAAGAGATGGGGCGAGGATTTGAATTCGCATACAGGCCGAGACTTGTATAGTAACTTACTGGAAAATGACTTCCACCAATACGTAAATAGCCCTACCTGAGAAAATAATATCCTGAACCTAATATTTTCTACAACAGAAAATCTTGTAAATTAAATGAATGTTAGACCAATATTCAGTACTAGCGATAATTGTATCATCACATTCAAAATGAAAATGGAAGCTAGTTTATCTAAGATCAGCAAGGAACAAGTACCGACTTCCGTAGAGCCAATTTTTACAAACTCCGATCATTACTAGAAAACTTAGACCTGAGCAAAACTTCGATCGAGATTGATATTTATAAAGCGTGGGAAAACTTCACCACGGAGCTAAACAGTACTGTAGATCTTTGTGTTCTATATCGTGAGAAGCGTCCGGCAACAAATAACCAAAGTGGTGGAATAGAGAAATTAGTAATAAGCTCTCTCATAAAAAGCGTGCGTACAAAAAAATATTTATCAATTAAAAGCCAAGACGATAAACTAACACTAGACAGAATTCACGGCGAAACCAAAAAACTGATAAAGCGTAGCAAGAAAAATCTTGAAGAGTGTATTTTTTAGACAAGCAAATCGAACCCTAAAGAATTCTATAGTTATGCGAATAAGAAGAAAACGCTAACCTCCGGCATTGGACCACTAAACAAAGATGAGGGTAGAGGAAGAGAGGAAGAGGAAGGGAGAAAGAGGAAGAGAGGAA
>NW_027467622.1:80000-82500 GCF_046742065.1 Oratosquilla oratoria | reverse complement strand
GAAATATATTGAATGAAGCAACATTGTGTGCAAATGTTATACAATAATTTAAGAACAAAATTGATGCTGAAAGATACAAAGACGGGTCACAACCAGCATAGCTCCCTTCCCGTATAATACAAATAGGTAAACTCACACACACACACACACACACACACACACACACACACACACACACACACACACACACACACACACACACACACACACACACACACACACACACACACACACACACACACACACATATATATATATATATATATATATATATATATATATATATATATTATATATATATATATATATATATATATAGAGAGAGAGAGAGAGAGAGAGAGAGAAGAGAGAGAGAGAGAGAGAGAGAGAGAGAGAGAGAGAGAGAGAGAGAGAGAGAGAGAGGCGATGTGAGTAGCGGAGCAAGTAAAGGCTCTTCGTTTTTACGGATTTACTCTAGTAAATCACAGCCAGTTGTCTTGTGCAGAGCCAGTCGTGATCTGCGCAAAGAAGCAAGGAAACTGACCACGAAAGCTGTGACAGTTGCCACTACATCAACTTTTCTCGAACAGCATATATTTACTGTGTGATAGGAATAGGTATTTACATGGTTGAGTAATACACTCAATATTAAACAAAACTATATATACAACTATGATACATGACATTATAATAATACATGGTGAACAATCAAAGAGAAAAGTAATTCCTTCTGTGGACGTACGCTTCTGAACGGTCATATCGTTGTACGGACAAGGTGTCCTAAGGGGTCAAGGTCAGGTAGGCTTAATTCCATTGATAAGTGGGACTCCGGTCGGGTTTTGGTCAGACCTCATGCTCAAGAGTCATTTGGTGCTGCTGTTGCGACGTACGCGACGTCGTATGGCTTTATATCTATCTTCTCGTAGTGTGACGGCTTGTGACGTATAGTTGTGACGTCCTGTGACGTGTAATCTATCTTTTCCCAACAGAGCTCGGTCCAGCTATCCCTCGCTGCCCTCAGTGGTTTGCTTGTAGAAGATAATTCAATAATATTTACTTAAACCTAAGGGTATGTGGAAAGTAGATAAAATTTCGCTCACCTAGATGATATTATATTTTGGCTTTTTAGATGTAAGCTGTATCTAGGAAGAGGAGTAGGTGGAGTTGGTGGAGATGAGATGAAAGAATCTTGTGATAGAGTGGTTGTTGAAGATGGAGATGGAATATGCTGGAGGTCTAAGCCTCGAGGTACTACTTTGATATTATCTCTGTGTAGGACTGTCTTTGTTAAATTCTACAAACTAAACGATTTGAATTTATTTTTAGTACTAGGCTAAGAACGCGAAAAGGTCCCGTAAACTTAGGAGAGAGTTTCGATGTGGGTGTGTGGTTGAGGGTGTACACAATGTCTCCAATTTCAACTATGCAATCTCTCGCCCCAGTATTATGAAGCAGTGCCATATTGTCTTTGGACAGAGTAAGGGTAATGTGAATTACCTTGAAGAGAGTGTTGAAATTTAGTACTTTTTCTTTGACATAATTGTCGAAATTTTAAATGGGGGTAAGTCTGACATAAGTAGATCATATGGGGGCTTTTTGTTTTGGGCAAAGAGGACAGAATGTGGTGACTTCGATATTGACCTGTTAATGACACTGTTAATGCAAGCTTGGATCATTGGTACATGTTCATCCTAAGATGAATGTATGTCAGAGGCAAAAAGTTGGAGAACATTTAGGATTTTACGGTTCTGTCTCTCGATTAAACCACTAGAGCTAGGGTGATAAATATTAGTGTTGCAATTCATAATGTTAAAATGTTTAGAAAGATTTGTGGGGATTTCAATGTTGAACCCTGTTCCGTTGTCTGAAATGAGTGTTTTGGGTGTAGTGTAGAGGCATATGAGTTTGTCAATAATCGTTTGTGTAACGCGTTGTGCTGCCTTGTCTGGTAAAGGCGAATGAAGGCAGAATCGGGAAAAATTGTCTACAAAAAGATATATTGGTTTCCGCTGGGGGTGAAAGTTAACTTAAACAGGTCAATAGATCCTTTGTCAAGAGGTTTGTAAGGAGTAAGATAAGTTAAGATGGGAACATGACCGCTAATATGATCTTTGCGTGAAGCGCATGAATGACAAGCATCGATATAGGCGTGTATATCTTTCCTCATGATTAACTAGAAGTATTGCAATCTGGCTTATGTCAAACATTAGTCCTTTCCTGGGTGGGCAGCAATGGGTGAATTGTGTACAAGTTTCAGAACTTAAGGAAAGAGTTCCGTAGGAACAACAAGCTGAAGCACTGAGCGCCTGGGTTAATGTTTGTTCTCCAGTGTTGTGGTGTGATACAGTACTTCGTTTATCAATGTGTAGTTGTCGATATTTGGAGGAAAATCATCTATGTTGTATCACCAGAGGTGAGGAAGTGTATAACACGTTTTCAAAGGGGATCTGGCTTTTTCGCTGTGGCAATGCGCGCTTGCGTAAGGTTGACAGGAGTGGGATCTTGAGCGATGAATTCGACG
>NW_027467622.1:72500-75000 GCF_046742065.1 Oratosquilla oratoria | reverse complement strand
AAGGGAAGAACTAAAAGATTTTTCTTGCAAAATTATCTTTTGGGACGTATTAAAATAAGATAAGGATAGGGCCAGGAAGTCTTATTTTAATACATTCCAATAGAGATAATAGTCCGTGGTCTATATCATTTATATATACTATGAATAGAAGTGGCCCAAGAAAGAGCCCTGAGGAACTCCACTCGTAAAAATTTTCCATCTAGAAGTTTTGCCATATATAAATATATAAATATATATATATATATGTATATATATACATGTATATATATATGTATATATATATATGTATATATATACATATATATGTATACACGTCTGGGGTATTGCCTGCTTGTTATTGTGGCAAAGTAGCATGCAGTTGATACTTTAGGGTCTATATGGGGCGCCCCTACGGACCAGAGCCACACATCATTTTGTCTATGATGGAGGAAAACTCTGTTAATAGAGAAATGGTGACACTTTTATACTGCGACTGTCCCTCCGTTATGCTATCCCCCAACCCCTTGTTGCTGTCCTGTACCATTTCTCTGAGTATTCTTTTCCTATGGTGGGGGAGTTCCCTGTGGTGGGGGAAAAGAATACTGCCACCAAGTGTTCCCACTTGGATCGTAAGAGGCGAGAAGAAAGGGACGGGGATTGGGACTAGGCATCCTTCTCCTTGTAGCCCCACAGGGGACATTCCTAAACGAAAAAGTAAAGGCATAAGAGGGTCTGGGAGTTTTCGGACCAGCACCCTAAGGTTTGGGTCTTTTAATGTGCGTGGATGTGGTACAGATGAGAGTAAAAGGGAAGAGATAGGTAGTATGTTTGTGAGAAGAAAGATGGATGTGTTGGCTTTGAGTGAAACTAAGTTGAAAGGGAAGGGTGAGTGTAAGTTTGGGAGTGTAAGTGGGAGGTTATCAGGAGTGAAGAGAGGGCGAGGGAGGGAAGGGGTGGCTATTCTAGTAAGTGAAGAGATAGGTAAACGTGAAGTGGAGTAGAAGGAGGTTTCCTCAAGGATAATGTGGATGAAGGTGAAACTGGGAAAGGAGATGTGGGTCTTTGTAAGTGCATATGGGCCTGGCAGTGAGAAGAGTGTAGAAGAAAGGGAGGCCTTTTGGATAGATTTAAATAAGTGCATAGAGGATTTAGGAAGAAATGTCAATGTAATAGTACTGGGAGACCTAAATGCTAGGGTAGGAAATGGTCCAATCGATGGAGTGGTTGGGAAATGTGGAGTTCCAGGAAAGAATCGTAGTGGAGAGTTAATGGTGGAAATGTGTCTAGAAAGAGAGTTGATGATAGCAAATACAGTGTTTCGGAAGAAAGTCAAGCATAAGTACAAATGGGAGAGGGTGGTGGAGGGAAGGGTGGTAGATAGAGCGCTAATGGATTATGTAGTGGTAAATAGGATTATGATAGGAAGAGTTAAGGATGTACATGTGGTAAAGGGAGAGGGTGGGGGAATATCAGATCATTTTTTGGTGGAAGGTAAGTTGAGAGTGGAGGAGAGATGGAGAAAGAGGAAAGGGACAAAAGGTAGGGAGGTTCTTAGAGTGAATTCTTTGAATGAAAAGGAAAAGGAGTACAAAAAGAAGCTGAAGGAGGAGTGGGAGGGAATGAAGGATAGAGTAGAGCTAGGTGTGGAGGAGGAATGGGGATGGTTCAAGGATGGAGTCATAAGGTGTGCAAGGATGGTGTATGGAACAAGAAGGACAGGAGGAAATAGAAGAAAGGGTAGTGAATGGTGGGATGAGGAAACAAAAAGGTTGTAGAAGAGAAGAATCGAGTTTTCACAGATTGGTTACAAAATAGGACGAGGGAGTCATATGAGAGGTACAAAGAAAAGAAAAGAGAAGTAAAGCAAAAGGTAAAGGAGGCAAAGAGGAGAGCAGATGTAAAATGGGGTAAGAGTATTACAGAAAATTTTGAAAGTAATAAAAAGATGTTTTGGAAAAAAAAATTAAGAGAGGAAGAGGAGGCGAATCAAGTAGAGAAGAAAAGGTAAAAGGTACAGATGGAGAGGTGATAATGAAAGAGAAGGCAGGAAGGGGAAGACGGGCAGAATATCTTAGGGAGTTGCTAAATGTGAAGGAGGATAGGGAGGAAAAGATAGCTTCAGTGGGAAATGCTAAGTAAATGAGAGTGATGAGTGAGGAAAATGGAGGAGAAATAAGGAAGGATGAGGTGAAGGCAGTTGTTAAGATGATGAAAGCAGGTAAGGCACCTGGTCTGGATGGATGCCATGCAGAATGTCTGAAAAAGGGAGGTACAGTGATGGTGGAACGGCTGGTGAGGTTATTTAATGTTTGCTGGAGAAAGGGTAGAGTGCCGGAGGACTGGAGGAGTGCCTGTATAGTTCCACTTTACAAGGGAAAAGGGGACAAGTGTGAATGTAGTAGTTTCAGAGGGTTTAGCTTGTTAAGTGTAGTTCGGAAGGCTTATGGGAGGATCTTGATTGAGAGGATTAGGAGAGGAACAGAAGGAGTAATTGGTGAGGAACAGTGTGGATTTAGGACAG
>NW_027467622.1:62500-67500 GCF_046742065.1 Oratosquilla oratoria | reverse complement strand
CCCGCTTTTAGGAGAAAAGTGTCTAGGTATGAATTGACTTTAGAGTTTGGTACTGTAATATATCTGGTTTCATTATTACATTTATTATCATTCTCATTTTTATTTTTATCTTTACTTTTGTTAATAATTTCTTTGGCTTTCTTTTTCAACCTACATAAGAGACCTTTTGGATATTTGAGTTTGATGAAAGTCTCAGTAATATGTTGTAATTCAAGATCTAGAAATTCTTTACTGCATATACGAAATGCTCTGAGGAAGAAACCTATTATAATACCTGTTTTAGTTCTGTCATTATGTCCTGAGTAGAAGTGTATATAGTCTTCTTTATTTGTGGGTTCCGGCATACAGAAAAGTTCACATTTTTATCTATTCTATGGATAATTGCGTCTAAGAAAGGTAATTTTCCGTTATTTTCATTTTCTGCAGTAAATTGTATATTTTCATTTACACTGTTTAATCTCCTGAGTTTGTTGTTAATGTCTGTATCCTTAGGTACAATTACGAGTATGTCATCAACATATATATATATATATTTATTTCCATGCGTCAATCACGTTAAAACCACTGTTTGAGTAGAAAAGACAGGAGACGGGGAATTTATATATTTCGATTGCAAACTGGAATCCTCTTCTACTGAAGAGGATTGCAGTTTGCAATCAAAATATATAGATTCCCCTTCTCCTGTCTTTTCTACTCAAACAGTGGTTTTAACGTGATATATATATATATATATATATATATATATATATATATATACATATATATATATATATATATAGATATATATAGATATATAGATTAGATATAGATATAGATATAGATATATATATATATACATATATATATATATATATATATATATATATATATACATGAATCCTAGGAAACATTAGTAAGGTTAAGATCTGAGACATCCAGTAAAATATTACATTTTATTCGTACTCTAATAGCTACCGGTGTTCAGATTTTTTCAGTGTGCCGTTGAGCGTACAGCAAAAATAATGAACTACTTTAAGAAAGTCGAAAGTATAACGCACAATTATAAGAGGAGAGACAGAGATGTAAAGATTACGGAACAAACACAAACAAGGAGAATGAAGAAAGTGAATAAGACATAAAACCAAAAGAGCGGTAGAGACAAAAAAAAAAAAAAAAATACTTGAATAAATAAATGAATGAATAAATAAGTAAATAAATTGATAAATAAGTAAATAAATAAATAAATAAGTAATCGAGAATATAGTGCAACCTATTGATTAAATGGAGAAACGGTAGGGATGGTTTAGGAAAAAGGAGCGATAGGTAAAAATAAAGAGAGGAGAAGGAGTGGAAAGGGATAAAGACCAAAAATATTGATGGGAGATTGGAAAGGACGATATGGAGAAAGGGAGATAAAGGTTTTATGTGGACAAAGTGGGAGAGGATGTGAAACTAGAGGAAGGAAAGCAAGAACAGGAGGAGAAAGAATACGATAAAGAAAACGTGGAAGAGGAGGGGAAAGAGGAAGAAGACGAATCAGGGCATAAAGTGAAAGGCATGGGGGAAGAGGAGGATGAAGAGCAGTGGGAAGAGAAGGAAGGAAAGCAAGAGCAAAACAAGGAAAAGAAATTGGCAGAGAAAGAGTAAATGCGGAGGAAGGAAGAACAGTTAGATAATGAGGAAAAGGAAGGAAAAGGAAAATTAAGAAAAATAAAATCTATAAGGAAAAGATGATAATGATCAAGAGAAAGAAAAATGAAAGAAATGAAGCTATTAGAAAAGGTTCAGATATAAGAGAAATAAAGAGGAAAAGTAAACTAGTACAGACGGAATAGCGGAGACATTTGTCGTTTGTTCGCAGCATGTGGCATCTTAAGGTATCTATTCTGACTGTCGCCGTTAAGGAAGTCATGTTCAGGTAAGGGACTGGACAGCACATACAAGAGAGCGCGCATGCACGTACGCACGAACACACGCGCGCACACACACACACGCACACACACACACACACACACACACACACACACACACACACACACACACACACACACACACACACACACACACACTCACACACACACACACACACACACACACACACACACACACACACACACACACACACACACATACACACACACACACATACACACACACACACACACAGGCACACTCACACAGGCACACTCACACAGGCGCACACACACACACACACACACACGCACACACACACACACACACACACACACACACACACACACACACACACACACACACACACACACACACACACACACACACACACACACACACACACACACACACACACACACACACACACACACACACACACACACACTCAATTTTGCGTCAGTAGATTTCTTTAACTGAGGGAAACCCCATTTGACTTAAGATATCATAAATCGATTACCAGCTTCGATTGTGTGCTATTGATATATTTTATTATGATCAATACCGAACGATTCTATTCAGTACTGGGGCTCCGCTTGGAGTATGGTGGTCTACTTACTTAGAGAAACCTTAAATTCCAATTGGCTTCAGTCAGCTTAGAAACGAACTTGGGTTGAGGGGTTGAGAGAGAGAATAAAAGAGAAGAGAGGAAAAGAGAAAAATCAAGAAGAGGCAATGACGTGGAAATGGGAGAAAATGAAAGAAAGAGAGTGGGGAGGGAAAACTGGAGTGTGAACAAAAGAGAAAAGAGGGAGGGGAGACTGGGGGGTGGTGAATAAAAGAGAGAAGAGGTGGAAGCTGGGGGCAAAGCGGGTATATGGAATGGGCGATTCTTTGAAGCCGTTATATGGTAATGGTCCCATGAGGAACAGCTGGCCGCAAGATGGTGCTGGCGGGAGGGTGAAGGAGGTAGGAGAAATTGGGTCAGGATGAGGGTGGATTGATAAAATAGGGTGGATGACGCGGAAGAGAGGGGTGAGGAATGAATAAGTTAGGAAGTTGAAGAATGAGAGAGAGGGGAAGGAATTGAATGGAAAAGAGAAAGAGGGGTATGGGAAGGAATAGAGAGGGAAGTTAAAGAAGGAAAAAGAAATGAAGGGATGGAATCAGAGGGAGAAGGAAGGGAAGGGATGGGGTATAATGGTGAAGAGGGGACAAAATGGGAGGAGGTTGGTGAGATAGGGAGGTATTCAGAGGGGAAACAACGAATGAGAGGAAACAGAAGTAAGGAAAAGCGAAGAAGAACGAAGAGATCTGAGTGTATATGGACAGCATAAATAGAAAGACGATAGTTAAAGAAAAAAGGAGAAAAAAGGGAAAAATAAAATAAGAAAATTGAAGGGAAAAATTACAATAAAGGCAAAGGAATAACAGTGAAGAATGAGAGGAATAATGACGATTGGAGAGAATACGATAAAGGAGGATAAGGAAATGTAATGTTCCGAGGAGAGAGGTGGGAGAGAAGAGCGAAGACGGGAGAGGCAGAGACATTACCTTAGGGAAAGGCTGTGGTAGAATCTGGTGCAAAATGAGAGAATATGCAGTTTTCCTGAGGCCAACATTATGCTCTAAAGTAGGACACTTCCTCCCTTTGTAGAGCGATGAAGAGAAGGAGCAGGAGGAAGTGAAGGGCTACGTGAGGTAAGTGATGATGATAATGATAATGAGTAGAAGGATGAGGGAGGAGGACGGAGAGGAGGAAAAGGAAAAAGGAGGGAAGGGCAAAGGGTAATAGTAAGAGGAAGAGGAAAGAGAAGAGGAATGAGAAGAGGAAAAAGAAGAAAGAAAAGGAAAGGAAAGAGGGAAGGAAGAGGGATGGATGGTGATTAGGATATGAATGAGAAAAGGGAAAGAGGTAATGTAAAAAACGGAAATTGGTAATGTAAAGGGAAGGGAAAACGAAAGGGGAAAGGAAAGAATGTTAGGGAGGAGGGTGAAAAAAAACCGCAGGAGTATAAGAAAGAATATGAAAAGAATGACATGGAGAAGAGGGAAGATGAGGAGAAGGAGGAAAAAAAGGAGAGAGCAGAAGAAAAAAGTAAAGGAGAAGAAGAATGAAGAAAAGGAGGAGGAAAAGGAGGAAGCGGAAGAGAAAGAGGAGGAGGAAGAGGAGGAAGGAGAAGAGGGGTATGAGTAAAAGGATGAGTGAGAGAAGCATGAGTAGGAGGAGGAGGATGGAAAGAGAAGAAAGAGTGGAAGGAGAAGGAAAAGTAGGAAGTGAAAAGGAGGAGGAACAGGATGAAAGTAGGAAGTGTGGACTAGGAGGAGGAAAGGAAGAAAGAAAAGGTCAGGAGAGGAAAGAGATGAAGAAATGGAGAATAAAATGGAGAAGAAAAGGGAGGAAGAAGGGGGAAGATGAGGAGGAAGAGGAGTGAGTACAGTGAGGAATAGGAGGACGGAGGGAGTTACATGGAGTCGCATGGACAAACGAAAAGCAACAGACCTACTGGTCCCCACGAGGCTGTTTCGTTACTTAATTTAAGTCTATCTAGAAGTAAAATAATACTAGACGGGGATTTGTAGGTAAGTAAGTGTCCCTATAATGTATCTATAAGTAAAATGATTCTAGTCGGGGATTTGTAGTTAAGTAAATGTCAAGACGTTTTTTTGAATACCTCTACAGTGGAACAATCAATGACATTGGATGGAAGACCATTCCATATTTTGATAACGTGATTGAAGAAAGAGTATTTGGCCAAGTATGTTTCAAAACGTTTACCTACAATCTTGTATCCATTAGTCCTAGTTACACTAGAGGTGTCAATTTTAAAATATTTTCCCACATCCATGACATAAGATGGTCAGAAAATCATATATTTCAACCAATACCTGTGGCCATCTTCAGCAGAAAGAGGGCCACAGATAGTGGTCGAAATATACAGATTTTCTGTCCATCTTATCCCATTCTCCCACAGTGGGTCAATAAGTTTAATTTTACAAATATGCTACTACGTTATACCTTCCTAATATATATATATATATATATATATATATATAAATATATATATATTATATATATATATATATGTATATGTACATTATATATATAT
>NW_027467622.1:50000-52500 GCF_046742065.1 Oratosquilla oratoria | reverse complement strand
ATAAATATCATTCTGGATGAGCGGAAGGATCCCGCATTGATAGGGTTAACGCCATATTTACTAAGGGCTCTCTCGTTTGACTCAATCCCTACGCTAACTCCCTCAAAGATTTTGTTCTTTCTAATGCCAGGTGGCTTTGTTCAGCTGAGGGCAGATGCTCGTCTCCGTCATAACGCAAAGGTGGCCATAATTTTGACTAGAGAATTAGCGACCCGATACTTGATCTTTATGGCCGGTTTTGCTCTTTGTGAGGTGATCTATCCCTTTAACCCTCTACGAAAGGATAATATACTTTTAATATATTTATTCTGGCTTATCATCAATTTATTTCATCTAACGGACGTGATAGTATCTCTCGATCAATCTCACCCGTTCCTTCACCTTGACCGAACAGACATTAGGTTAACTGATGCCAGACAGTTTTATTATCCATCCTGCATTTCATTTCTACCTTTTAGGTACGCTGATATTCCCAAGATTCAATAGGGTAATTCTTAGCAGTGATGGTCAGTCAAGGCAAATGTAATCCCGTCAACACTTTGAAACCCTTAAACAATATTGTTTTGTACTTTCCGGAACTAGATGGTTTTATACAGAAAAAAATGTATATATATATATATATATATATATATATATATATATATATATATTGTACATATATATGTACATATAACATATATATATATATATATATTTTTTTTTTTTTTTCAACCACAAATCACTTTTAATTCCATGCCATCGCAATCGAGACGTAAACCAATACGCTATCAAGAGACGTAAACCAATACGCTATCAAGAGAGATATAAGTTGAGTACGACTTTCTTATATTTGTATGCTCGAATTACATACACCTACACGAAATATCGCGTTCAACCCACCTCTGCCATGATAGAGCATTGGAAGTATGTGCGCGTGGGTAAGTTTTATACATACACACGCTCGTCCACGTTTCAATTTCCAACGGATGCCTCCTTCGAGCGACTCTCAGTCTTGATTGCGATGGCATGGAATTAAAAGTGATTTGTTGTTGAAAAAAAGATATTAATTGAACACTGGGAATCATTCAGTGTGTATATATATATATATATATATATATATATATACATATATATATGTATATATACAAATATGTGTATAGATATTTATATATATATATATCTATATATATTTATATATATATCTATATATATATGTATACATATAAATGTATATATATATATATATATATATATTTTAACAACCACAATGCACTTTAATTCTAAGCCATCAAATGCCGACTTGCAGAAATTGAAATGCGGTACTGCCAAGGACTTGAACCCAGCATCCTCATGACAAATGCGGTAGTGACTTACCAACTAGACTATCAGTTGTATTTATATATATATATATATATATATATATATATATATATATATATATTGCAAAAATAATCACAATAACGCGTGACGAAAAGATATTGCAGAAACCACAGGGAAATTAAAGTCGGAATACTGAACGTTTTCGTCTATTACGACATCCTCAGAGTACAAAGAAAGAAAAAATAGAACACAATATTTATACAGAAGAAAGAAAACTGGGAGAGGTCATAGCCACATAAAACCTTCGGACAATATACATACAACACATTTAAATACAAATGGAAATGTTAATGTTAATAAAAATACATATACATTCATATACACATAGAAATGGTGATAGTAACAAGAAAAAAAAAAGAAATAAAATAAAATAAAATAAAAAAGAACAAAAACCATGTGGCCGAAAGGTCCATAGGACAATTGGTACAATTAGGAAACTAGATACTGCTTTACTATCCTATGATATTGTTTTTTTATAAACCAAAACACAAGTAATATTATTATCAAATTGTACAAAAAAAAAAGAAAAAGAAAAAAACAATATTTAACAGAAATACAAAAACTGGAAAGGTTATGCCACATAAAACTTTCGGACGTTATACATACATACACACTCATATACACAGAAATATTAATGGTAACAGTAAATGAAAAAAAACATACACAATCATATACACATGGAAATAATAATGGTAATAGTAAAACAAACAAAAAAATACAAAAGAACAAAACCTTGTGGCTGAAAGGTCCACAGGACATTTGGTACCATTAGGAAATTTGGTACTGTTTTACTATCCTATTAATTATAAAATTGTCTAGTTTGAATAAACCTAAACTCAAGTTAATATTATTATCAAAATTGTTCTTTATGAAACAGGATTCAATGATGTTCCTATCTAAAGCTGAATTACAATCAACAATTTTCTTAACGTTGTCCCAGTCAATGTTGTGGTTTGTGTCTCTAACATGGACAAAAACCCCACTGGACATTTGGCCCGTCCTTATACTGTACTTATGTTGTTTCATCCTAATATTCAATTCTTTACCTGTTTGGCCAATATAACAGGAGCTACAGTTTTTACAGGGAATACTATAAACACATCCTACATTATTACAAGGGGAATTTTTAATAAGGAGTTCT
>NW_027467622.1:45000-47500 GCF_046742065.1 Oratosquilla oratoria | reverse complement strand
ATCCTAACTAGCGTTAAGTGGCACTAATCCACCCTATTCTATGATCGAACTCACCCTAAACAATTCTCGCCCTAAGTCGATATGTACACTCGTTGTATTCCAATTGATTTCACCAAAAAACATGTACTAATCCTACACCTAACATACACTAACTCGTCCTAACTTTACCCAATTTCTAACTGGCATTCCATGGTCCGATCTGGTACTTAAGTAATACAACACAATGTATATATAAAAATAACCTGTCCTAGCCTAAATTCTAAGGGGTTCAACATCATTATTAATGGTATTAGCATCTTCAACACCTAGAAGGCACTAACTCATCATTTAAATTTCATTAAACCGATTCTAACCAAAACACAATATCCTAAATATGAGTTCCCCAACCAGATTTCCATGTATCTTTCGCTTATGCACTACTGTTATTTGACCTCTAGGAGACTGATTCACCACCGAATAGAACCATCAGATATTCATTGAATACCACTATTTTAGTTTGTAGCCTCACTCTTGAAACTCTGGCCGAGATCCATGGACCCCCATGTGGAGAACTATTGCCCCTCCCCCTTCTTTTATTTATTTATTTATTGATTTTTCTTATTTGCTAATTCTATTTTATTTTCTATCTATTTATCTATTTATTTTGCCATGAAGCTCCAGGACATTTCACTGAAGAGCCGAAGAAGATTTTTGAAGTCTTTCTTCTTTCGAAAAATCTCCTTCATAGGCCCTTACGACCTCCTTCGGTATCGCTCTCCGTCCATATATTACAACTCATCACTAACTTATCCTAAACCTGCATATAACTACCACTAACCCACTCCTTAACTGTCACTAAGCCAGTTCTATCCCAGAATAACTATTTCCCAGCCCATTTCTTCGGCGACGACATTCCACATCATTTCTTAGCCCGGGACTCTTCTGAACCCAGACTTCGAAGCCATTCTTTCTTCTCTGGAAAGACCTCCTCCTTCTCTCCACAGCATCCTCCTCCTCCTCCTCCTCCTCCTCCTCTCGAAGACCACGTCTCTTTCTTTAAGTCCACCTCATTCAGAAGGTTTCTTCCTCCATCTTCTCCACCTTTTCCACATTCTCCTCCCCTCCTTCTTTTTCTCCTCCTCCTCCTCCCCTCCTTCTTTTTCTCCTCCTCCTTATCATCACCCTCTAACTCTTCTTTCTCCTCTTCCCCTCTCCTTCTCTTCCTAATCTTCCTCCCCTCCTTCTCTTCGCCCTCCTCCTCTCCTTCTTCCTCTTACTTCTCCTCCTCCTCTCGTCGGCTGCATCTTTTTCTATAAGTCCACCTCCTTCAGAAGGCTTCCTCCACCTCATCCTCATCCATCTTCCCCACCTCTTCCACATCCTCCTACCCTTCTTTTTTTCTTCCTCCTCTTCATCTTCCTCCTCCTCCTATTCTCTTCCTCCTCCCCTTCTCCTTCTCCTCCTCTTCTTCTCTTCCTACTCCTCCTCCTCCTCCTCCTCTTCCTCCTCCTTCTCTCCCTTTTTCTCTTTTTCCTCCTCCTCGTCGTCGTTCGCCTACACGACCCTTTCTTCGGGGCCATTAATCTCTCTGCAGGGTGGCACGTGAAGGCGTCCTTCAAGCACCTCCAAGAGCAATTTGAGAGCGACTCAAAGTAAGCCGTGACGTCATAAAGGGCGATTACTGGCAAAGAGCTGTGCACAGACGCAGCTCAGGTGCGCAGAGCTATTGGGAATCGCAAAATCGCCTCGATAACGAGACTGCGGCGATTAATCTACGACCAAACAGTCCACTTTATATCGACATGAGGATCTTAAGACAGAAACGGGAGGAGAGGGAAGAACAGAAGGAGAGGAGGAGGATGAGGAAAAGGAGGAGGAAGGTGGAATAGTAGGAAGAGCAGGAGAAGGAGTAGGAGGAAAAAAGAGGATGAGGGGGGAAGAGGAGGATTGAGGAGGAAAAATAAGAGGAGGTAGCAGAGAAGGAAGAGATGCATGTAGGGATGAAGGAGAGAGAAAGAGTTGGTGAAGGTAAAGGAGGGGGAAGAAGGGGAAGAGGAGAAAGAGAAAAAAGGTAAAGCAAGGGAAACGAGAAGAAACAAGGGGAGTAGGAACGGGGGAAACAAGAGGAAGATGTTAGGAAGTGGAGGAATAGAAGAGTCGGAATCTGTGATCGATTGCTCTGCCCACGGTAATAAATACTGTACAGACCGCCTATACACATGAAACGTAAGGGAACATGTCAAGGTATAATACGTACTTGCTCTGCTTGCTAATGCATCCGGTGTACGTGTTACTTAATGTAACATGTAAATGGAAACAGACATGGAAAAATTCATTCAAATACACATGTACACACATGTGTATATATATATACATTGTATGGTTTCCTGCTGGTGCTCTCGATGTTTCCAATCAGCTTCCTATGGGAATCAGTTAGAGCGTGAACGAGTTCACCCAAGTTCACCCTGGGGGAGGGAAGCAGGAGAAGGAGGAGGAGGAGAAAAAGAAGAAGCAGGGGAAT
>NW_027467622.1:37500-40000 GCF_046742065.1 Oratosquilla oratoria | reverse complement strand
AGGAGGAGGAGAGGGATGAGGAGGGGGATGAGGAGGAAACAGTAGTGATGATGGGGTTGGAGGGTACAAGAAAGAAGAGAAATGATAGGAGGAAAAAGAGGAAGAAAAATAAGACAAAGAGGAAGAGAGGGGAAGTAGTGTTGGTGGAGTAGGATGGGAAATGGAGGACAAAGAGGAATGCTAAGAGGAGGAGAAGGAAGAAGAAGAAATAGAGGAGCATTTGGGAGAGTAAGGTGAAATGGTGGTAGAGGAGGAAATACTCGTAGTCACTGGGAAGAGGGCAGGGGGACACCGGCCGTAGAATGGGATGTAAACAACGGTAGAACAGATTGGAACCTAGGAGGAACTTGACTAAGTCGATGAAAAAGACAATGAGAGGATATACATTTCCACGATTGTGTGTATTATGTAACTATGTATGCAGACATGTGTATGGATATAAATGTATATATACATATACGGTACAGTATTGTTCACGCACACATACATAAACACCCACACACACATACAAACGTATATATCTTATATATATATATATATATATATATATGTGTGTGTGTGTGTGTGTGTGTGTGTGTGTGTGTGTGTGTGTGTGTGTGTGTGGTCGTGTGTGTGTGGTTGTGTGTGTGTGTGTTTGTGTGTGTGTGTGTGTGTGTGTGTGTATGTGTATTCACTTGGTCTTTGGATGACGTGTTGGACTCGTGATCGACAGCTATTTCCCTCCTGGAAGAGAGCTCAGAGCTCGTACGTCCGATCTATGGGTAATGCTATGACCTTGCACACACACACACTCCCAACTCCCCGCCCACGAGAGTCAGAGTAACGACCCGAGGCACAGCGATACCGAAATAATTTCGGCCCTGGGCAGGATTCGAACTGGGTGCTGGGAGCATTTCTGCTTCCCAGTTCAGCGCTCTACCAACTATGCCACCGAGTCGGTGTGTGTGTGTGTGTGTGTGTGTGTGTGTGTGTGTGTGTGTGTGTGTGTGTGTGTGTGTGTGTGTGTGTGTGTGTGTGTGTGTGTGTGTGTGTGTGTGTGTGTGTGTGTGTGTGTGATGTGTGTGTGTGTGTGTGTGTGTGTGTGTGTGTGTGTGTGTGTGTGTGTGTGTGTGTGTGTGTGTGTGTGTGTGTGCATGTGTGTGTACATATATTAGGAGGAGGCCATTTTGAATGCAGCCAGTGTTGAAGTTTACAGCAGTAGCAGAACTGTTCAATTTGTATAAAGTACTCTCAATACGTCATATGATAGATTCTCCAAGGTGCATGTTGCTTTACTCGAGACGTCGTTCTACCCAAACAGGGGTCATCTTCAGGAGTTACACAAGTTATGATAACGTGAATACAAGAACAGTAATAATACATGGAGCGTGACGGGTGGGATTTTGTATCCATGAAGAATCCCTGGGAGAGAATGTCTGTCGTAGCTACCCACGAAGCGCCATCGAGTTACCCGTAGGTTGCTAGTGAGATTTCCTCGTACATCGAAATAAAATTTCTAGTTGCATTTGTATGTTGATGAAAGGTTTATCTAAACGAATAAAAACTGATTAAGCCATTCTAAATCTCTTCCTATCTTGTTCACGGTAAAGAATTGATGTTTGTGTTTCCAATTGTTGTCTTGTAAGGAGGTTTCCATGGATGCTGTTGGTGTGGCGGAGGATAACCCCCATCCTATAAATGCGCCTTAGTCCTTTTACACAAGGTAGTAGTAGTTGAATTTATATACCAAGAATTAAGTCGGCTGCAATCACAAAAGTTCTTTTTCATGACAAAGCTGGACGTCCTTTTAATTTAAAAAAAAAAAAAAAAAAAAAAAAACGAGTTTCAGGGTGGAATTTGGGTCCACGGGGGTCACATTGTTGTATACGAGGGGTGATAAAAAAGTAATGACAGTGATACCATATATTTTCACGGTACAGAGGTAAATCCAAATAGTGGCCTACATTCCTTCAAAGTACTCCCCTCCTGTCTCTATGCAACGTTCCATCCTCTTTCGCCACTTCATGAAGCACTCACGGTACTCAGAAGCCGATATACCTCGTAGCTCTGAATTGACTACTCGCGCCAGATCTTGGATGCGATGAAACAGCTTCCCTGCGATCGCACCCTTGATCTTTGGAAACAACCAAAAATCACAGGGAGCAAGGTCAGGCGAGTAGGGTGGGTGGGGGAGAAATGTGATCCCCTGCTGCTCCAGGAACTGCACAGTGAGGCGAGCTTTGTGGGGGGGCAGCATTGTCATGGTGCAGCAAAAGGCGCGATCGGCGACGGGTTGGTGCAGTCTTGGCCTGATATTCCAGGACTCGAGGAAGGACGTGATCAGTGTAGTACTGGGCTGTGATAGTACACTGTTGAGGCATTACATCCACACACATTGGTCCTTGTGAATTGAAGAAGATGGTGAAAAGGCGCTTCCTGCTGCGAAATCCTTCCTTCAGAATCTGAGGTCGAGGTTCTTCATCACTCAACCACACCATGTTAGACTGCTTGTCTCTGGTGG
>NW_027467622.1:5000-7500 GCF_046742065.1 Oratosquilla oratoria | reverse complement strand
GGTACCAAACTTTTCTAAAACAGTCCATAGCAACTCTCTATTGACGGTGTCAAAGGCTTTCTGGAGATCGATGAAAGCTATGTATAGATCTTTATTTTGCTCGTTGCATTTCTCCTGAAGTTGCCTTGCGCAGAATGTTATGTCGCATCTGCTGCGATCTTTGCGAAACCCGCATTGTGTTTCTGGTAATGTGCTCTCGGATATATGCTGGCATAATCTGATCATCATAATTCTTGTCAAAATCTTGGAGGCTACTACCAAAAGAAAGATTCCTCTGCTGTTTTCACAATGTGCTCGATCGCCTTTCTTTTAATATTGTTATGATGTCTGATATCAGAAATTCAGCTGAAACTATTTCTGAGTTCCAAATGAGCAGTATGAGCTCATGTATCTTTAGATGTAGGAAATAACCGCCTTCTTTGTACAATTCTGAGGGCAGGCCGTCCGGGCCGGGCGCTTTATTATTCTTTAAGGATTTAATGGCATCTGTAATTTCTTTAAAGGTGGGTGGTACATCCATCTCATTTGCTAGAGGTGCCAGAGGGATTTCATCCAAGATATTTGGTGTTATAGGGTTTTTGTGATTTAACAGGGTTTGGAAGTGCTGCTCCCATCGGTTAAGAATGGCGGATCTATCTTTTAGAAGGTTACCTTCTTGTGATCTGACAGGAACTAGATTGCGTTTTTTGGGGCCCGTAGATTGCCTTCAAACCATTGTAAAACCCATGTTGGTCATTACTGTCAGCAAGGTATTGCAGGTCCTTCGCCTGGTTGATCCACCATTTATTTTCCATATCACGAACCTTGAGTTGTGTTTCTTTTCTTAGGTTTTGAAACGTTTGTTTCAGTTCTGTGGAGTTTGGGTTTGAGAGCCAAGCATCATGGGGTTTGTTTTTCTGAGATAGAATTTTTTGTATATCCTCTGCATTTTCATCAAACCAATCTTTGTGGTGGCGTGTTCTGAAGCCAAGAGTTTCTTCTGCACATTGTTTCAGTGTGGAGTGAATGTTAGTCCAGACATCGTCAGGTGACGCAGTTGGGGGGCCGTTGTCTTGCGTTAAGTTTACATATATTGAATTTCTGAAAGCATCTAGTTTTCTTGAGTCTTTCAGACAGCTGATGTTTAGCATTTTTGAAGGACGTGTGCGCTGAACGGGGGGACGAATTCTAAGATTTAGCTTGCAGAGCAGCATAGTATGATCAGTTGAGCATTCTGCCCCTCTCATTGCACGTGTAATGTGAACATCCTTCTGGTCACTCTGCTTTGTCATTATAAAATCAATCATATGCCCATGTTTGGACCGTGGGTGAGTCCAAGTGGTTTTGTATTTGTTCTTAAGTTGAAACGTAGTGTTGATGACTACGAGGTTAAGTTCTGAGCAGAGTGTTAGCAGTCGAAGGCCATTGTTGTTCATTTTTTCCACCCCGTGTTTGCCAATGACACGTGGCCATAAGTGGGCTTGCTTTCCTACCCTTGCATTGAAATCACCGAGCAGCAGGATTTTGTCCTCTTTAGGTATTGCAGTTAGTGTTGAGTGTAAGGATTCATAGAATGCATCTTTTTGTTCTTCGCTGGAGTCTAGTGTCGGGGCATATGCACTAATCAAGGTTATGCAGCGGTGTTTTGCAAGAGGTATACGCCATGTCATTAACCTTGGAGAAATACCAGTGGGAGACTCTGTTACTTTTTCAAGTAATTTGGTGTGTATGGCAAAACCAACTCCGTGAATTTTCCGTACGCTTTCTTCATAGCCTTTCCAGTTGAACGTAAATCCTTCACCAACTTCTGTTAAACTATCTTCGCCTAGTAGTCTTGTTTCACTTAGTGCCGCGATATCGACATCATATCGATTCAGGACATGGGCTAACAAAGCTGTTCTACGTCGAGGTCTAGTTTGGGGTTTAGTGTCTAGTAGGGTTCTAATGTTCCACTCTGCAACTTTGAGTGGTGTCTCTGTTTTCTGGATTTTTCTACCGCAGTAAGGGATGCCTTGGCCGACGCGGTTCTTCTGCCCAGGTTGCTGAAGGGCTGTCCTTTTTTAAACCGAGGTGTATGGGGTGTTTCAAGGGGGATAGTACCTTTGTATTCTGGTGGTTGCGCTCTAATACTGGAGTGATCCAGATGACATTGGTTCCCACACTTGGCACCCAGCTCTCACCTGTGGCTCCAAGAAGCTGGCACGTGATGACCAGCGGCCACACCCCGGTAAACTGCTCGACCAGTAGGCTAAACCAGGTGAGGGTAGCTGTAAGGAGAATTCTCCCCTCAGCTAAAGCAATCCCACACGACCTGTGGGCTACCCTTGGTTGGGATAGGTCTACGGGAGCCAACCCCTAACGAAAAAGCTGTGAGTGGGGTCCCACATAGGGCGGCTACCAACAGACTGGATGTCCGGCAGACCTCTGCAACCTCTCACAGTCGATGGTCGTCCTGATTAACTCTTGCCACCATCAACTCTGTGTGAGGACAAGCTGTGGGGACGGGCCTAGCGCAAGCCCT
>NW_027467621.1:135000-136946 GCF_046742065.1 Oratosquilla oratoria | reverse complement strand
ATTTATTTAACTTATTTGATAATTAACCTACTTTATTTATTTATTTTATCTATCTATATGTGTACCAAATTACGATATGTATTGTATTTTTTATTATCAATTTTCTATTTTTATGAAAATGGGGTGGAATGTTTGTTGTGCCTTGTTCTTATTGGCTACCCCCCCTGGTAAGGGGAAAAAGCCTTGTATCATGTATGTAATTTTCTATTTACTAATAATTTCATCTATTTTCCTTATTATTTCTTTTTAATCTTAAATTTTTCAATTCCATTTACTTAGTTATTTAATTTAACTTTATTATTTCATTTACGTTATTTGTTTATTTATTTATTCAATTTTTTACTATCCTTCGCTTTCTAAGACTCCCACCACTTCAGATAGAAGCGCTGGTTATTGATCACAAAACACACACACACCACACACACACACACACACACAAACACACCACATCAACGGGAAACCCAAGGACACACACACACACCACACACACACACAGATATATAAATATAAACATTTAAGATTATTTCAGAACAAATGAGAGAGAATGTGGGTGGGGAAGGGCCAAAGCGTAAGATGTGTATAGGAATAGAGTTTATTGCCCTAGTCAAAACGTTTGCGACCAACTTGGTCTTCTTCAGAGGAACTAGCAGCATTACAAACGGATCACAATTCTTATATTCGTAGTGAGAAGGTGAACCCGCAAAAAGGAAAAAAAGTACAAGGTATGAAGCGTTCATGTTTTCCCCCTTTGGCTAACGATTTAATTATTAGGACACTTGGCTGCTTTTCGAAGAGGCATTTAAATCCGTCTCTGTCGTTGTTGTTCTTTGTTCGGCGGCGATATGTGCAGCTTCCACAGTTTTGAGAAGAAAAAGAGAATGAAAATGAGAAAAGATCTGTGAAACTGTGGCAGCTGCATCCGACTCTCCGCCAACAAGAACAACAACGACAGAGACGGGATTTTGAAATGCCTCTCGAAAGCAGCAAGTTGTCCTCTAATAATTAAATCGTTAGCCAAAGGGGAAAAAAACATGATCGCTCATACCTTGGCGGTTCGCCTCTCACTACGAATTATAAGAATTGTGATCCCCGTTTTGTAATGCTGTAGTCCTCCGTGAAGAAAGACCAAGTTGGTCCCGCAACGTTAGGGCAATAAACTCTAATTCCTAACACATCTTCGTTTGCCCTTCCCCACCCACATTCTCTCTCATAATATATATATATATATATATATAAAATATACATATATATATAGTATATATATATATATATATATATATATATATATATATTACACACAGGAACCCACAGTCGGAGAAAGAATAAATAATAAAGTTGATTCTTTCTCCGACTGTGGGTTCCTGTGTGTAATTTACAAATGTGCTACTACATTTCTGTTTAGGAATATATATAATATATATATATATATATATATATATATATATATATATATATATATATATATATATATGACGTAGGTGGAGTAGGTAACAGAGGAGTCTTAGTCTTGAGTTTATTCCTGACTAATTTCGCAGATATGCTTTTCCAAAGGGATGGTGTACAAACAAGCTGTTGCCATTGTATACATGAGGTGGACCACACTACCTCTCCGTGTTACCATAGTTGGTGACAAGTGTGAACATTACATATTCATTGTGGCTAATGTAATATATATATATATATATATATATATATATATATATATATAATATATATATATATATATATATATATATAATATATATATATATACTATATATAAATAAATATACGAGCAGAAATTTGGAGTGACAGAGAGTAGAGACAGAGACAGATAAAAATAGACATAAAGAGTAGAGGCAGAGAGACGGAGACAGAGAAATTGAGAGAGAAACATTAATAGAGATCGAGGGATAGAGCGACATAAAGACAGAGACAAAAGTTAATTGCGTTATATTTAATCCTCA
>NW_027467621.1:112500-115000 GCF_046742065.1 Oratosquilla oratoria | reverse complement strand
AAGAAGAAGAAGAAGAAGAAGAAGAAGAAAAAGAAGAAAAAATAAGACACAAAAATTCAACCCGCATAGCGCTCACGTCACAATGCTCGTGCACGCGCGTTTCGTTCGAAACCCAAAGAAGCCATTCAGAAACCCTCTCTGCCTGAGGGATTTATTTCCCTTGTTGGATGTGGCCTTCACTGGTATCCTCAATAGAGGCGAATTTCAACCTTATTTCCCCACAGGGTATTCCACCACAGATGATTAAAATCGGCAAAAGACAAATAGAATAAGTGACTTAGGTCCTGAAGAACACCGAAAGGGTAAAGTCAGTCTACAATATCCTACATCATTTGACCATCGTTCTGCTGAAGGGCGTAACAGCCAATAACTGCCAAGATAGGGATAAAAAGGGTGTGGCCAAGGACATAACAGCCAATCACTACCAAGATAGGAGAAAAGGGGGCGGGGCAAAGGATGTAACAGCCAATCACTGCCAATATAGGAGAAAAGGGGGCGTGGCCACTTTTGACATTGGTAGGAAGAATGGTCCGCAGACGTGATCGACTTGGTTGATGAACTTTAAGGACCATAACGGACCGATTTCTCATCGTCATCTTTCTATTTCTTTCCATCTTCCTCCCCCTCTCCCCCCTCCTCCTCCCCCTCCCCCCCCCCCCCGCTCTCTCTTTCTCCCTTTCTCATTTTCGGTATAAAGGGCACTGTACCACTAATTCTTGATTTTCTTTTCTCCCCTTCGTTCTGTCGCCATCCACTTCAGGTTCACTATGACCACCGCCGCTTCGGCCTCAGTTTCCACCAGCACCTACTCCACCACCACCAACAATAACAACACTACCACCACCACCAGCATTACCACCACCGTCATCACCACCACAGCCTCCAATTGCTGCAATCATTACAGCCGCCACCACCACCATCACCACCACCACCACCACCACCACCACCACCACCATCATCACCATCACCATCATCACCTCCATCACCATCATCACCACCATCACTACCATCACCACCATCACCACAACCACCACCATCACCAGTAAAGCCCCTTCTAACACCGAGAAGTTGGTCATGCGACTGGATAACACAATCGAGGTACTAGAGGCTGAACCTACTACCGGTCGCCCTCCGTCACCGTACCGGTCATGGGTTGATGGTTCCCGTTCTTCGGCCATCGAAGGTTATCGCTTCTGGAAGTCTCTTGTAGGCTCGCTGCCTCAGTGCCTTGTTCTTCTGTAGCATACATACATACATACATACATACATATGCCAAAGGCTTCTTCCCCCTTACACGGGGAGTAGCATAAAGTCTCCCCCTTTTCACTCGCCCTTTCCGCTTTACTTTTCTGATTTCATTCCTTGCATTCTCCGTGTTTGTCTGCATATATATATATATGCGCACATAACTGCATGTGAAAGTACATATGCACGTAGATATATATCCATGTGCATACATTTATGGATACATGTATATATGTGTATAAGTATACATATACATGTACATATACATATACATATACTTACACATATATGTATACAAATACAAGTGTATACGTATACATATATATATATACATATACATATACATATACATATGCATATATACATATATATACATATACATAGGGTAACGCAGACATACGCGCGCAGACACACACACACACACACACACACACACACACACACACACACACACACACACACACACACACACACACACACACACACACACACACACACACACACATACATGCAGACAAAACAAAAGGCTTGGTTAGTACCCGCTGGTTTTCAAGTATGTTTGCAAATGTAAGATTCACAGGTTTGCCCACTAAGACAAAGAAATGGTATTGCCAAATGCATTGCAGTGCTTGCACGTGCCTACGATTCGTAAACTCGGGTGTAGACACAGAACCTGTTCCTGCACAAGCACTTTTGATTGTGGTGAAAGTGGGCAAACACAACGAGTCCGCTTCCGTGGGTGATGATATGAAGAGCGTCAGCAGGTGCATGGGTTTCAGGTTATGAATTGCTGTTGATGTGAACTCAAAAATTCAAAGGCAGTCCTGGGGGGTATGGACTGTATGTTACATAGAGTCGGTATTTTACGTCATTTAGTGACTCCCCTCAGAATCAGTCACACAACAGTCATTTCGGATTGCAGACTGATTTAATTTCGTGATATGGTCCTTCGTACCAGAGACAGGCGTCGGGGAGAATCGCCTCCAAAGTCAATTAAAAGCCTCATCTCCGCTAGGAATTGCAGCCACGGTGGCGGGGCATTCGGTCATAGACCAAGCTTTCTCATTCTATCAGTATTTACTCATTTTCTACTCTGCATGGAGTATTAAATGCATTTTTTTTTTCTGTCAGAATTCTTGGGGATTTTCTATTGTCTTAACGAACCAAAATTACTTCGTTTTCTCTCTCTTAAATGGACACTCATCTCTACTAAAGATAAATATATAGATAAATAAAAATAAACAAATAGGAAAAT
>NW_027467621.1:87500-102500 GCF_046742065.1 Oratosquilla oratoria | reverse complement strand
CTCCACTGATCATAGACTTTGTTGTTGGACATTTGTCACGGTAACTTGTAACGTTGCAGAAGTGTCAGATACATCGACCAAGGGTACAGTATGTAACATTCACCATAGGCTTGGATAACGTGTTGGACTCCTGATCGGCAGTTGTTACCCTCCCGGATGAGAGGTCATTGCTCAAATTTGACCTATCTATGGGTAATGCTGTGGCCTTACACACACACACACACACACACACACACACACACACACACACACACACACACACACACACACACACACACACACACACACACACACACACAAACCCCCACCCACGAGAGTTGGAGTAACGACTCGCAGCGGATCGATACTGCAAATATTTCAGCCCAGGGCGGGATTCGAACTCGGAACGTTGGGGTATCGGTTGCGAACGCTACCACTGCGCCGTCGATCCGTGTATATTTTACGATATGTCCAATGGCTGGTTGAGCTTTTGTGTCGTCATTGGGTACAAAATATATTTTATGATGTATCGAATGGTAAATTATGCTTTTTCTCCGTACATTTGGTGTCCGTCTGTTGATGGGTTTTCCAATAGAGAGCTGAGTCATCACTGTGTCTTTATAATTGCAAATGATTTATATGGTTGTTGCCAACAGGGCTACCCAGAAACCTTATGTACATTGGCACCGGAATGTTCATCGACGTTTCTGGTACTACTGCTATGTTTGGCGCCAGCTTGCTGTGTCTGTTATCTTCAATGTAACGTTGGCATAGTAACTTTCTTCGTCAGGAAAGTGTTTGTCACTCATGACTTTGCCATTTTCACCCCAAGTTACTTTTGTCTCCCGTTTCTGCTTCTGCAGACGATCAAACGAAAAAAATTCTTCGTCTTTTGTCTCTCCTCACATACTCTGAGGATTATGATTTCTCCCTGATAATAAACAGGTATGTTGGCTTAGACTGCTTTGAGTCCCCCCCCCCTCTCTTCCTTTCTTCGTTTCCTTTCAACCCCCTCCCATTCCTTCCTCCCTTTCTTTCCTTCCTTTCCTTCCTCCTCCCCCCCGGTTCTCCCCATTTCCACCCTTTCTCTTCCTTTCCTCTCTCCATTCCCTCTTCTTCACCTATTCCCCTTCACCCTCCCCCTTTCCCCTTCCCCCTCATCCTCTCCCCCTTTTCCCATTCCCCCTCCTGTCCACTTCACCCCTGTCCACTTCACCCCTCCCCTCCCCCCCACCACGTCGTCCACTCCCTGTTGTCACACTTCAGAGTCCCTCCCTTGGGTGATATCTCTATCTACTCTTCCTTCGCATCAAAGACTCGACGTCGGTGTTGTCGTTTGCCACCGTGCTTTTTTTTTCTTCTATTTTTGGATTCTTTTATTTTTCTCTTTCACCCGTTCGGTCTCTTTGGTTTTGTCCCTCTACCCCCCCTCCCCTCCCCCCCCTCCCTCCCAGCATTCCGCTTCGTTCTTTCCCGTTTTGTTTCTACATTTCCCCCCCCCACTCCTTGTTTTCGTACGCGGCCCCTGTTATTGCTCCGTTCCTCGTCTGTTATTACTTGACGGTATCTCTCCTTCTCTCGCCAGACTTTTCTCGTTCGAGCAGAGTTCTTGTTTGTTTATTTCTTGATCGATGCCATTCTACTAAAGTGCCGCTTCTGAAACACTTTTTTTTTTTCTTTTTTTTTTCTTTTTAACACATCTGACGTGTGGCCCAGGTAGTGGAGGTGCAATATTTTTTTTTTCTTTTTTAAGATGTAACATTTTGAGTCAAAACACACAAATAAAAAAAAAGACTTTTCAGTGAAACGTTCAAACCAAAATATACCAGTTGATAAAAATGCTTTTCCTAGTGATAGGATAAGATTTTTTTTTCTTATTTATTCTGAAGACAACTTGACCACCCTGTGCCCCCCCCCCCCCGAGGGCGAGTTGTCCTTGGTATGCAGTTTTCAGGACAATTCGCCCGAGGACCAGTTGTCTGAGGGCCAGTTATCTGAGTAACAACTGCCCGAGCACCAGTTTTATGAGGATCAGTTACCCGAGGACCATCTGCCTGAACACCGGTTGTTCAAGGGCCATTTGTCTGAGGACCAGCTATTCGAGGACCAGTTGTCTGAGGACCAGCTATTTGAGGACCAGTTGTCTGAGGACCAGCTATCCGAGGACCAGTTGTCTGAGGACCAACTGTATGGGGACTAGTTTTCCGAGGACCAACTGTCCGAGGACTAGTTTTCTGAGGACATGGAACTGCCTGGTGGAGGCCTCATGGTCTCTTGCAGACTCCTTCAATCTTATGTTCTTATGATCAAACGGTGATACAGCAATCGGGACTTCCTTTCTTCTTCTTCGTCTTCGTCTTCCATCTCTCTGTCCAACCATCTCCCCTTTGTCATTCTCTCCGCCTTTGTCGCTTTTTATGCCTCTGTTTCCTCACCCTTTACTTTCTTTTTTAGGAATGTCCCCTTATGGGGGTACAGGTAGTAGGACTCCTAATCCCACCCCCCGTCCCTTTTTTGTCGCCTTCTACGACTCAAGTGGAGAAATACTTGGTGGCAGTGTTCTTTTTCCCCCGCCACAGGGAAATGAAATGGGTGGGAGTGATTTCTATGCCTTTTTCTTTTTGGCTACCCCCCGTGTAAGGGGGAAAAAGCCTTTGGTATATGTATGTATGTATGTATGCCTCCTCACCCAGAACCAAATTTTCCTTCTCTTTTCCTTCTCGTTCCTCTCCAATGCCAATTATATTTATCGTTCATACCTTCCCTCTTCCATCCCTGCGTTTCAGCTGCTCAAACTTTGGCTCTAATCTCTTGATTTAGCATCTCCCTGACATTTCTTTCTTCCCTCCTTCACTCCCTTCCTTCTTCCCTCCATCCCTCCCTCTCTCTTCCAATTACTCTCTCTTTCACTCTCTCCTCCCTCTCTCTCTTACTCTCATATTCTCTCATTCTTTCCTCCCTTCCTCTTCTTTTTCTCTCCTCCCTTCACTCACTCCCCCACTCTCTTCCTCCCCCCTCCTCTCCTCCTCGATCCTTCCTCCCGTATCCTCCTCTTCCTTCCTTTACCCTCCCTCTCTCCCCTCTCCCCTCACTCCATCCCTCCACCAACTTTCATATAACCTCTTCCCTCCCTTCTCCATCCCTCCCACCCTTCCCCCATATCTCCTTCCTCCCTCCCTTCCTCCCCCACCTCCTCATTCCCCCTTCCTCCCTCTAACCTCCTCCTAGCCTCCCCACCCCTCCATCACTCCTCCTACTCTTCCCTCATATCTTCTTCCTCCCTCCCTTCCTCCCTCATCCTCCTCATTCCCCCTCCCTCCCCCTAACCTCCCCACCCCTCCATCCCTCCTCCCACCCTTCTCCATATATCTCTCCCTTCCTCCCCCCAACGTCCTCATTCCCCCTCCCTCCGCCAACCCTCCCCCTAACCTCCTCCCTTCCCTCCATCCCTCCGCCAACCCTCCCCCTAACCTCCTCCCTTCCCTCCATCCCTCCTCCCACCCCTCCCCCCATATCTTCTTCATCCCTCCCTTCCTCCCCCCCAACCTCCTCATTCCCCCTCTTTCCGCTAACCCTCCCCCTAACCTCCCCGTCCCTTCCCCCCTCTCCCCTCCCTCATGTATGCCTATATTTGTATTCATGCTCTACTCAGCATTGTCTCCCCTCTGGTCCATTTTCTCCATTTGCAAAGATCTCCTGGTCTCTCTTTGTTTTACAATATATTCAAATATAAAGAGGATTCTCTCTCTCTCTCTCTCTCTCTCTCTCTCTCTCTCTCTCTCTCTCTCTCTCTCTCTCTCTCTCTCTCTCTCTCCCTCCCCTTTCTCTCCTCTCTCCTCTCCCCCTCTTCCCCCCCCCTCTCTCTCTCTCTCTCTCTCTCTCTCTCTCTCTCTCTCTCTCTCTCTCTCTCTCTCTCTCTCTCTCTCTCTCTCTCTCTCTCTCTCTCTCTCACACACACACACACACACACACACACACACACACACACACACACACACACACACACACACACAACACACACACACACACACACACACACACACACACACACACACACACACATATATATATATATATATATATATATATATATATATGTATATATATATATAATACACATATACATGCATGCATACATATATACGAACATACATAATACACACATACGTATACACACACATACATACGTACATGCATATATACATGCAGACATACTCAAAGATTTCTTGTTTCATATATGGCTTATGGCCGAGGGAGAGATAACATGTGGTGGACTGGGACAGGGTTGGCGGGAGTAGCCCGGAATTGTGCTTTTGGTAGCCTACAAATATATTTCTCACCAGAGTATTATGGCAGTAGCCCAAATATACATGCTCTGACGCATAAGGCTAGTTGTCCTTATACTTTCTCCCAAGAGGCTGCTCACCCATATCCTGCGACTATACACCTATGCCTCAATATGTTCTTGTGGGGGACTCTATTCACCATATACACACCCAACTCCCACACGCTCCTCCTCCTCCTCGTCCTCCTCCTTCTCCTCCTCCTCCTCCTCCCCCTCCTCCTTCTATGACCTCACATCTTCGTTGCAGCATTGTGCCTAAGGATAGAAGCGCTGGTTACCTTTGGCGGAGTACGAAGTACTTTCTCAGGCTCCACCTTTGACCTCGGCTGACCGATGACCTCACTTGTGACCTCGTATGACTCATCATCATCCCTACTACTACTACTACTACTACTACTACTACTACTACTACTACTACTACTACTACTACTACTACTACTACTACTACTACTACGACCACGACTACGACTACTACGACTACTACGACTACTACTACTACTACGACTACTACGACTACTACTACTACTACGACTACTACTATTACTACGACTACGACTATTACTACGAGTATTACTACTACTATTACTGCTACTATTACTACTACTACTACTGCTACTACTCCTTCTCCCTCTACCTCTCCTCCCCGTACCCTTTCTACTCCTCTTCCTCCTCCACCTTTCCCTCTCTTTCTTTCTTCTCTTTTCCTCCTCCACTCTCACCGCATATTCCCCCTCAAAGGGATATGATAAGGCAATGGAAGGTCAGCCGCGTCGCCGCTCCGCGCCGCGATTGTTTAGGAACAGATGGCCGTCATTTGTACCTCGTGAACGAAAATGGACTTACTTGGTATAATGGATGGCACTCCGTCGATATTGCAGCTACTATGTCACCCGGGCGTTTGGACAAGCGTACAAGCATGTAGACACACACACACACACACACACACACACACACACACACACACACACACACACACACACACACACACACACACACACACACACACACACACACACACACACACATACACACACACACACACACACACGACTCAGTGGCGCGGTTGGTAGAGGCTCCGATTTTCACTACGGCGGTCCGGGTTCGAATCCTGCCCAGGGCTGAAATAATATCAGTATCGATGCGCTACGAGTCGTTACTCCAACTCTTGTGGGCGGGTAGTTAGGTGTGTGTGTGCGTGTGAGGTCACAGCATTACCCATAGATTGGTCATATGAGCTCTGAGCTCTCTTTCGGGAGGGAAACGCTGTTGATTACGAGTCCAACACGTGATCCAAAGACCAAGGTGAATACACACTGCTTGTTACCTGACAGGCTCTGCTAATAAGAAGTGGAGATTATATCTATTTATCTATCCATATATATATATATAAATATATATATATATATATATATATATATATATATATATATATATATATGCAGAGCTGGGTACCAGTTCGTTAATCCGTCAATCGTTGAAGAAGTTAAATTTTCTATTACAGGATTAATTTTTAAGATAACTTTAGAAAACTTTAACGGACTAATTAACTTCCGTTAATAGTCTGTTAACTTTATACATAAACATTCACTTATAATCCGATTTTTAGTACATATTTTTATGAGAATATGACAATATATTTAAATAAGTCGTCACGCTTTCCAAGAAAATAATTATGCATTATTTTGTATGAAAAAATAAATTCTGTTCTTGGTAAATGAACAAACGAAGAGAGTACAAAGATACATCTGTCGGAATACATGACGCGTTTTCTTTTTGCTGACATAAGCTCACCAATTTATTTGTTTATTATTATTTGTATTATGCATATGGTGGAGGGAAGGAGAGCAAGAGGAAAGCAGAGGGAGAAGTATATGGACGGGCTGATGAGGGCGACGGGGAAAGCAACTCAAACCAGCACAGATGTTACAAGTAACTAGGGAGGGACCGTGAACGGTGGCGCTCCATGGTTGCCGAAGTCCAAGAGGATATGGCACGACGGTAAGGTAAATTGTAATACAAAAAAAATTATTCATTTATTTATCATTATTATATATATTTTTTCGCATTCGACCTAGTTATGAACCAAAAGATCCCCTGTCGGCATGCTCCTCCTTTGTAATCATTTATAGTAGGTATGACGTACGGTAGCTATGCTAATAGGGGGCGGTAGGAATTTTGCCCGATTGCATGCTTGTTTTGTTGCGGTTTGCGTTTTGTGGACATGTGCACCTTCTCCTCGTTCGAAAACTTCAGAGCAAAAGACAATAAGAGTCGCCGTCTCTAGCCTTGGGGGTCTATCACTTTGTAGTGATTTCGTTTTTCTGTCTAAATAATTTCGTTATCTGTCCGAATGATACAGAGTATGCACCTACTGATTTTTTTTTTTTTTTTTTTTTTTTTACCCGACAAAGACCATCTGATTTAAGTTGTTACTCAAGTGACACACATTTATTTCAAAATCAAGAAATGTAATTCGTCTGTCTGATTCCCCCCATTAGGGTAAGATTTGGGCAATGGTCTTTATATACATATACACATGTACACAAATATTAATATATACATATATTGAATGGTCATATATACGTATGTACGAGTATGTAAAGTATGTGTGTATATGCATATCTGTATATGGGTGGTTACGAGTCACTTGATTTGTTTTATCACGTATCATAGATTTCGGCCCCGATATGCAACATGAGCCCAGTCTATCGTGTCGGGCTAATGTTCTTCTAAATGGGATGATAACTCACTATACCCGTATACATGTATGTGCGTGTGCATGTGTGCGTGTGTGTATTGTGTAATATTTATTGCCTCGCATAGTCTTGCATTGGTCATATGTTATACCCATAACGCTACAAAGGGCTTAGTGATGTTTATGATAGCTCCGGAATAACCATGAATGTTAATTACTACACCAACCAGGTGAGTGATGATTAGTCGTAGAAATTCGGTCTTTGTTGTCAGCAAGGCTCATTAATAGATAACCAAGTGAAGATGTTACACTAGCTTCAATTCCCTCTATGAGAAGAGGCGCTTCTTTACGTGAATAAGACAGGTTGGTCTTTGATTTTGGTTTAACGTCATGAAACTCCCCCTATCAGGGGGCTAGGACAATGCCCCTTACATAGGACTTTGTAGCATTGAATTTAATGAATCATGCCCTTGGTTCAACTCGCTGGTGGCGAAGTTTGAACTGATTTCAGCTTGATCTCCGTTGCAAGTAGCGACGCTGTAACCCGCATGGCTAACGAACATCCAGTTCGGTTTTAACAAAAAATAAAATCGATAAAATCATCCACAAGGATGAAGGACTGAGGCCATCGCTGAGGGGAAAAAATTGTCGGAAGACTAGCCTGCATAAAGGATTTGATGAAATACAGTACATACCACGTTTCACCCAGGTGCCCTCAGTGGAATGATTAGTCCATGAACTAAGTCGTTCCGTTTTGTAGGGTCATGGTGGCGTGATGGTTCGATCTTCGTCTTATAAAAAGCAAGCCGCTCAGGCGAGGGATCGAATCCCAGTAGGAGAGTTTGTTTCCAAATGCCACAATGACAAAAACAAAAAAAACAAAAAAAAAAACAAAAAAAAACATACACCCCAGGCTGTAATCCCCAAACGAGCCATCAGAACAGTTCTAAACGGACCCTAGACCAATGTGCAAACAGTTAGCAACAGTGGTGGGCTACCTGGGGAATGTTATCCAGGTCTATACCCAACAAGCCCAACAGTGTGTAACAACTTTCAATCGTCGGTTTCCCTCCTCCCATCCCCAGGCAAAAGCAGAAGTTAAATAAGATTTTTTTTTCTATCTAAAGGAAGCATATGAGCTGTTTCTTGCACACCTCTGTAAAAGAAATTTCCTTCGCTGTTTTAAGAAAGTTTTGAATAGACCATTTTCTCTTTTTTCTTAAAGTATACGAACGGACTCTTTTAACCTGTGAGTCTAAAACACTTTTTTCTTTTATGTAGATCAGTTTATCTGTGTGTGTGTGTGTGTGTGTGTGTGTGTGTGTGTGTGTGTGTGTGTGTGTGTGTGTGTGTGTGTGTGTGTGTGTGTGTGTGTGTGTGTGTGTGTGTGCATATTTGTATGACAGATTGAACTGATTATCATTGTACTTTACGAAAGACCATTTCATCGATAATATTCATGAAAACGTGACATAGTTATTACTCGTACATGCGTGGCTATCATTGCCTTGTTACGACAACCACAGGCACAAGAAAACCCCTCGTTTCAGCTCAGACCCTCCAATTATGCCGTTTATTGCCTTAAAAATCTATAAAATTAGTCATGTAAAATATGCTTTCGTATTATCATTTTGCTTTCTTTGGGCGTATTCTTACAACGGCCTCGTTATTTCTAACAAATGTCCGTAGCCTCGTTTAGACACAGCTAATGGCACTATTCTTTAGATGGAGTGGGTGTCTTTAATAAACATATATACATATATATGTATATATATATAATATATATATATATAATGTGTGTGTGTGTGTGTGTGTGTGTGTGTGTGTGTGTGTGTGTGTGTGTGTGTGTGTGTGTGTGTGTGTTTGTGTGGGTGTTGGGTGGTGTGTGTGTGTGTGTGTGTGTGTGTGTGTGAGTGTAGTGTAAGTAAAATTTACTAGACCTAGAAATTGGTACTTTATCTCAAACATTTTGAACTCCGTACTGGGTTCGTCTTCATTGATGGAAAGTATGGGTTTAAGAGTATAATTTTTTTCTTTTTATAAGATGTAATATTTTCTTAACTCTGGTTTTTCTTTTCTGTTGCAGGTAAGGATACAAGACACCCGTACACTTCCCAGAGTTTCGTGAGTAAATGATATTACCCAATCAAAAGCATTTTACTCCATTCTAACGTTGTCATTATTTGGCTCTTGCTTGTAATGGTAATGAGATTTTTTCAGTGTCATTTACATTCTCCAGGTAATATGAAGTATTTGTATTATTCTAAATGTACACAGTAATCCCCCAACCCATTTATTAACTTTATATCATTTATTAATTATTATTTGTTATTTATTATATTATCTATTGTTATTCATTATTCATTATTTTATATCTACTATTCATCATTTGTTATTTATTATTAATTATTAATTATTTATTAATGATCATTCATTATTTATCATTTACTATTTACTATCCATTATCTGTTATTATTTAATGTTTATTATTCATTATTATAATTTCTTAATTACTATCCATTATTCATTATTTATTATCTATTATTCATTATTCATTGTTTGTTGTCTATTATCTATTACTTATTATTTATTCGATTATTCATTCATTCATTCATTCATTCATTTATTTATTAATTTTCTTTTAACGTTAAAGGGAAGATGATTATTTACCTATTGTCAATCCATTATCAAACCGACACCTGAAAATTGATCGGGTAGTCCTACTGCATAGGGCTAAGGCCGTAGTTGATCGTCTCTCAATTTAAGCCAACTGCCTCAATTATTCTCATTTGGCCATTATACTGTCACAGTATTTTAAATTGTCGAGGGGACGGAGAGTGGGGGGTCGCCGATTTAATGAAGCGGCCTTGCTGTGGATGTGCTGTGTCTTGCGACAATGCTTCTGACCCAGGGCAGTGGACAAGATGCAGGGATGACCCGTCATCCAGGAGGTGTTAAGATAAGAGGGAGGGAAGAGGGTAGAGGGGAGTGGAGTATGTTGGGGATGGGAGTGGTTTCTATGCCTTTTTCTTTTTGGCTACCCCCCGTGTAAGGGGGAAAAAGCCTTTGGTATATGTATGTATGTATTTAGAATATTCATCTCCTAACGCTGTGGACACGTGCAGCACAGAATTGGATTTTGTATTTTTTTCTTTCTATAAATCTCCCTTCATTTTATACTCTCCTTTGAAAAGACGACCTCCTTTCTAATGATGTGTTCCGGCCTTGGCCAAAGCAGATGCTTTAGTTGTAGTCGTGAGGAAATCCTTGGATGGGAAAGATTTATATAAGGAAAGATTTGTTTTAATAATACCACCGTCATTCTGTTTGTAGTTATGAGATTCTTTTATTTATTTTATTTTATTGATCTACCTACTCGATACAATATATTAATCACTCCCATCATTTTCATGGATTGAGATAGTGTAAAGCGAACGTTTTTCATTGTGAGGCCTTCCCCCCCCCCCCAAGAAAAAATCTATTCCATGTCAATTATCACACTTTACTTGACGCAATGTATCAACCACCCCATCATTTCTTACTTGACACAATATATTAATCTCCCAATCATTTCCAGGATCAGGTGATCAAGATAATATAGAGTGACCATCATTCAATGTCAGGTTGATAAAATGATAAGATAAAACTCAGATTCAAGTCAAATTCATCATTGTGTTCGCGGTTATAAATTATACAATATCTCAACATCCTATGCTTCCGAGTGGTTAGGAATCACTTTAGTCTATGATTTAAATCTGAAAACCTATGATCTATTTAGATAAAAAGAATAGACCAAAAAATGGGAATGAAAGGGCATATCACGTCAATGAATCACTTTAGATTTATGTTCAAATCGATCACGTCAGTATCATTTTTCCATAGGTAATGATGTTCATTATTTAGCAATTGACTGCACATTTTTATGCAGTCGATGACGTAGACACTTTGGTGTCACCCTTATGGACCAGTCACTTTTTTTTTTTCATTGGGGGATAGTCTACACTCAAGAAAGACTGCTGTTCATGCTACTATTTCTATGTCAGACTTATGTTATTCTGTTAATGTGTTTTCATAATCGCATAATTATACAATGTAGTTACTCGTGCATCCTTACATAAAAACATATACACAGTCGTATATATGTACACACACACACACACACACACACACACACACACACACACACACACACACACACACACACACACACACACCGGACAGGGATCAAAACGTAGGAATAAACTTTAAACGACGAGTCCAGTGTGTACTTCCTCCCAAAAATTGGTTCCTGGACTCCAGCTCTTCAGGAATATATATATATTATATATATATATATATATATATATATATATATATATATATATATATATAGATATATATATATATATACATTGTTACTTGAAATACGTTAAATACGAGACCCTCACAACCGCTGACATCGTTCGTACGTGGCCGTTAATGTTCCGATCGGGCTCCAAATACTCTCCGATTTTTTGGTCCAACGAAAAACGAGGAAGAAGAAATAAAAAAATAAGACACCAAACATCAACTCGCATAGCGCTCACATTACAATGCTCGTGCGCTCGCGTTTCGCGCGAGACCCAAAGAACCCAACCAGGAACCCTCACTGAGTTAAGCGCCTTGTGGTTTGCACCGGTCGTGATTTTCTTATGATGCTATATCCGAAATAGTTTGTGCTTGACCATTAATGTTCAGAGAGCGCTACATATACTCTCAGATTTTTTAGTCCATCGTAGAACAAAGAGGGAAGTAGAAGAAGAAGAAGAAGAAGAAGAAGGAGAAGAAGAAGGAGAAGAAGAAGAAGGAGGAGAAGAAGAAGAAGAAGAAGAAGAAGAAGAGAAAATAAGACACAAAAATTCAACCCGCATAGCGCTCACGTCACAATGCTCGTGCACGCGCGTTTCGTTCGAAACCCAAAGAAGCCAGTCAGAAACCTTCTCTGTCTGAGGATGTGGCCTTCACTGGTATCATCAATGGAGGCGAATTTCAACCTTATTTCCCCACAGGGTATTTCACCGCAGATGATTAAAATCGACAAAAGACAGAATAAGTGACTTAGGTCCTGAAAAACACCGAAAGGGTAGTCAGTCTACAATATCCTACATCATTTGACCATCGTTCTGCTGAAGGGCGTAACAGCCAATAACTGCCAAGATAGGATAAAAAGGGTGTGGCCAAGGACATAACAGCCAATCACTACCAAGATACGAGAAAAGGGGGCGGGGCAAAGGATGTAACAGCCAATCACTGCCAATATAGGAGAAAAGGGGGCGTGGCCACTTTTGACATTGGTAGGAAGAATGGTCCGCAGACGTGATCGAATTGGTTGATGAACTTTAAGGACCATAACGGACCGATTTCTCATCGTCCTCTTTCTATTTCTCTCCATCTTCCTCCCCCTCTCCCCCTTCCTCCTCCCCCTCTCCCCCTTCCTCCTCCCCCTCCTCTCTCTCTCTTTCTCTCTTTCTCATTTTCGGTATAAAGGGCACTGTACCACTAATTCTTGATTTTCTTTTCTCCGCTTCGTTCTGTCGCCATGCACTTCAGGTTCACTATGACCACCGCCGCTTCGGCCTCAGTTTCCACCAGCACCACCTCCACCACCACCACCAACAATAACAACACTACCACCACCACCAGCATTACCACCACCGTCATCACCACCACAGCCTCCAATTTCTGCAATCACTACAGCCGCCACCGCCGCCACCGCCACCGCCACCGCCGCCACCACCACCACCACCACCGCCACCACCACCACCAGCACCACTACCGCCGCCGCCGCCGCCGCCGCCGCCGCCGCCGCAAAATAAATCAACAAATGAAAAATAATGTGATATTCAGCCTCCATCCTGCTACACTTTCTAAATCTGTTTTATATAAATATCCAAATGACACAGAAATGAAGTTAATCATGCGACAGAGCTGTATAAAGGCCATGTGCTCCTCAAATCACTCTAGAAATGAAATTAATCATTAAGAGATAAATAACATGTGTGACCTGCAACAGCAGCGCATAAGTCGATGTGTTGTTGAATTACTCCCTTTTTGTCACCTATTCATGACTTAAACATACATCCTATTCTGGATAAGTATAAATGCTACCCGACCAATTGAGTGACGCCTGCAAAAATTAGTGTAACCGATATACTGCACTAAATAAAAACATATAATATTATTCATAACAAAAATGTGTGACATATTCACCTTGCAATTCCAGGTTACCAGGATAAAGATTATATCAGATCAAATTTGAAACTGGTTTCCAGAGTTCACGGGCACATAATCTTCCCCAACAGATGCACTGTGTCTTGCTGCATTGCATCTGACGCTGGCAGTGGGCGGGGGACAGGGATGGCCCCTACAAGAACAAGAAGCTAAGACAGAAGGGAAACAATCAGAGAGACAGATATAGATAGATAAATAGATATAGTCAGATCTCCATCGTCTTTTTTGTCACACAAGGCTTCTACCTACATCAGCTAATCTTCCTACAGTGAAAGGATGATGTGTAAATTTCCTATATTTGGCCATGAGGGATAAATGCTTAACATCATTGTTAAAAAGGTTATGCGCAAATATAACCTATTCATACTTAAACTATAAATCGTAGCAACATTGTGAAACCTCACAAGAGGCTAGATGTGGGTGACTGAGCAGCATGCTGACACACTCCCTTTGATATACCCGTGCACAAGTATCACACACACACACACACACACACACACACACACACACACACACACACACACACACACACACGCACGTATATATATATGTATATATATATATATATATATATATATATATATATATATATATATGTGTGTGTGTGTGTGTGTGTGTGTGTATGTACGGACAGAGTGATAGAGACAAAGTAGAGACAGAGATAGAGAGAGATAGAAATAGAGACAGAACCAGAGACAAAGAGACAGAGATAGAAACAGTAATAGAGACCGAGGGATAGAGAAACATAGAGACAGAGACAAAAGTTGATCGCGTTATATTTAATCCTCATGCTGAACGGGAGTTCACCTACTGCTGAATAAAAACGCATGGAGTCTGCGAGGACAAACGCACAAGCACAGAGAAGCTCAGGAGTAATTTTTTTTTTTTTTACGTAAGGATATTTTATTCAGCTGAGGGAAACCTCTGTTTCGGTGTTAAAACACCCTTTACAGAAGATGGGGGAAGCTGCCCAATATTTCAGAAAGTGATTGTTAGTTTTTCATTTTTGTTCGTCATACAATGGATGCGGTTTCTATTTGGTTCATTCAACCCGAGAACCAATTGTTTCGCTCAATGTCAGAAATAATTGCTCTGTGCTCTGGATTAGGAGTAAGAATCTTTTTAAGGAGATTGAAAGCGTTCTTGGACATTGACCTCCAAGGACTTCGCAGACGCATTTGGGAGGTCGAAGAGGTCCAAATCTTGAAGTTGAAGTATTTGGTCAGAGCGTCATCCCAAGGAAACCGACCAGTCAGAAGTATGAAAAGGATGACTCCGGACGACCAAACATCAGCCGAGTCTCCTTTGTATCTTCCAGCAAAGACTTCTGGGGCGATATAACCTGAAGTCCCGCAGAACTGCCACAGGAACCTTTTCTCCTCGAACTCGACAGCCAAGCCGAAGTCTGCGATCTTGAGTTCTTGGGTCTTGGTCAAGAGGAGGTTCTCGGGTTTGAGGTCTCTGTGTGCGACCCCTCGGGAGTGAAGGTATTTAATCCCGCTGACCAATTGGGTGAAGAAGAATCGGGCTTTACCTTCGTGCATTCCTCCCTCCTGGATTTTGTCTCCCAATGTTCCTCCGTCAGCGAACTCGAGGTCAATGTGCACGAAGTCTCTGTCCCTGTGCGCGCCCAGGAAAGCCACGATGTTCTCATTGTCCAGTCTTCGGTGGATGTTGATTTCCTCCTGCTGGCTCCTCAGAGGCTGAATCCTGATCGATTTTCTGGCGCATT
>NW_027467621.1:80000-82500 GCF_046742065.1 Oratosquilla oratoria | reverse complement strand
AGAAAGGTTATGCGCAAATATAGCCTATTCATACACCAACTACAAATTATAGCAACATTGTACCTCACAAGAGGCTAGATGTGAGTGAGTGAACAGCTTGCTGACACACTTCCTTTGATATACCTGTGCATGAATATCACACACACACACACACACACACACACACACACACACACACACACACACACACACACACACACACACACACACACACACACACACACACACACACACACACACACACAAACACGTGTGTATATATATATATATATATATATATATATATAATATATGTGTATATATATATATATATATATATATATATATATATATATATATATATATATATATATATTAGTGTATCCAGGAAGAATATTTTCTTGTTGACAGACGAGATTAAATGATATTGCTGTTTCTGCATTATTTATCTTTTTGTTAAGAACTTCAATTTCTCTTGCTAATTTACGGTGTTGGACTGATAGTTTGCTGAGTAGCTGTCCGTATGAGGGACATACGGACATACGGACTCATACGGACAGCGACTCAGCAAACTAACAGTCCAACACCGTAAATTAGCAAGAGAAATTGAAGTTCTTAACAAAAAGATAAATAATGCAGAAACAGCAATATCATTTAATCTCGTCTGTCAACAAGAATATATATATATATATATATATTATATATGCATGTACGGACAGAGATTTGGACAGACGGAGTGATAGAGATAGAGTAGAGATAGAGATAGAAATAGAGACAGAACCAGAGACAAAGAGACAGAGATAGAAACAGTAATAGAGACCGAGGGATAGAGAGACATAAAGACAGTGACAAAAGTTAATTGCGTTATATTGAATCCTCATGCCAAACGGGAGTTCACCTACTGCTGAATAAAATCGCATGGAGTCTGCGAAGACAAACGCACAAGTACAGAGAAGCTCATGAGTAATTTATTTATTTTCTTACGTAAGGATATTTTATTCAGCTGAGGGAAACCTCTGTTTCGGTGTTAAAACACCCTTTACAGAAGATGGGGGAAGCTGCCCAATATTTCAGAAAGTGATTGTTAGTTTTTCATTTTTGTTCGTTCTACAATGGATGCGGTTTCTATTTGGTTCGTTCAACCTGAGAACCAATTGTTTCGCTCAATGTCAGATATAATTGCTCTGTGCTCTGGTTTAGGAGTAAGAATCTTTTTAAGGAGATTAAAAGCGTTCTTGAACATAGACCTCCAAGGTTTTCGCAGACGCATTTGGGAGGTCGAAGAGGTCCAAATCTTGAAGTTGAAGTATTTGGTCAGAGCGTCATCCCAAGGAAACCGACCAGTCAGAAGTATAAAAAGGATGACTCCGGACGACCAAACATCAGCCGAGTCTCCTTTGTATTTTCCAGCAAAGACTTCTGGGGCGATATAACCTGAAGTCCCGCAGAACTGCCACAGGAACCTTTTCTCCTCGAACTCGACAGCCAAGCCGAAGTCTGCGATCTTGAGTTCTTCGGTCTTGGTCAAGAGGAGGTTCTCGGGTTTGAGGTCTCTATGTGCGACCCCTCGGGAGTGAAGGTATTTAATCCCGCTGACCAATTGGCTGAAGAAGAATCGGGCTTTACCTTCGTGCATTCCTCCCTCCTGGATTTTCTCTCCCAATGTTCCTCCGTCAGCGAACTCGAGGTCAATGTGCACGAAGTCTCTGTCCCTGTGCGCGCCCAGGAAAGCCACGATGTTCTCATTGTCCAGTCTTCGGTGGATGTTGATTTCCTCCAGCTGGCTCTTCAGATGCTGAATCTTCATCGATTTCCTGGCGCATTCTTGCCCAGAAACGACATCTTGTACAAGAAAAACGGATCCAAAAGATCCTGTGCCCAGCAATTTGATAACTTTGATATTTCTTTGATCTACATAAGAAAATCTGACTTTCTTGTTTGCTCTGGGAGTTTCTTCAGAGTCTACAAGTTTACTCTTCTGTGCGTGGCGTCTTGCGATCTCTTCTAGGACAATGTTGACGATCTTGACGACTCGCAAGACATGTTCGTCGGTCTCTAGAAGGCCTTCTTTTGCAGCTTTCAAGAAGAATTCAACTTTTCTGTTGAAGTGTGTGAGAAGCTTTTGCTGTTCTTCGCTGCTGCATCCACGCACAAACTCCCGAACTCGCTCTTCGAAGTCGATGTCCCTCGAAGTCTGCTTGAAGCCGACGCCTCTTTCTCCTTCGGTGGTCGAGTTCTCCATTTCCATGTCTTCGCCTTACGGTGACATCTTCAGACATCGTTCCTAAAATTCTTCTTCTTGAAGAGTCTTCCCTGAAACCTAGATACACCTTATACAAAGAGCACAAGAACATAAGCAAGTAAGAGACTGCAAGAGACCATAAGGCCTACACTAGGTCGTTCCATGTCCCTAACCACCTGCCATATCTATCCAAAAAGCTATCTATTCTTCTTTTAAAACAGGAACATAAGAACATAACTATGGAGGACACTGCAAGAGGCCATAAAGCCTACACTATAC
>NW_027467621.1:57500-62500 GCF_046742065.1 Oratosquilla oratoria | reverse complement strand
GTGCGTTTACTTTTAATGGTGACGAATATGAACAACATAGAGGTCTCGCTATGGGTAGTCCTTTAAGTGCAGTGATGGCCTGTCTATATATGGAGTTATTAGAAAAAGAAAACTTCATCAGAATCAATGGTAGGGGATCACACTGGTTTAGATATATAGACGACGTCCTCGCAATCATCCCCGAAAACACCAATGTAAATAATAAAGTGAGAATGCTTAACGCGGTCAACAGCGATATTCAGTTCACCGTAGAAGAGGAACAAAACAGACAATTGCCCTTCCTAGATACGTTAATACGACGAGTGGGAAAAATTGTAACTTTCTCAGTATACAGAAAGGAAACAAACAAAGAGGATTTAGTACATTACTTCTCCGCACATGATGATAGGACAAAGAGTGGTATAGTAATAGGATTTTTTCTCAGGGCACTACGAATCTGTAGTAATGAATACCTAGAAGGCGAATTTGATTACATTATGAAAACCTTTGACAAACTTGGATATCCAGAGGGAATGTTGAAAAGAACAAAAAGAAAAGCAATAAATATTTACAATCGCGGAAAGAAAGAGAGAAATGATAAAAATAATACAAATTTTATATCAGTACCTGGCTCAGAAACGTCACCAATAATAGACAAATATTTAACAAAATCGAGTATAAACATAGCTAAAATAACTAACAAGAGGATAGGCGATTTAATAAAGACTTCTGAAAAGAGAACCAATTCCGAAAACAGCGTCGTATATAAAATCCCGTGCAATAGTTGCTCAATGGCTTATTATGGCGAATCGTCAAGAGGATTAGAAAAAAGAATTTATGAACACAAAAACGACATAAAAGCACATAGGACATCTAATTCTTTAGTAGTTCATGCGGAAAAATTCGATCATTTACCAAACTGGAGAGAAGCTGAAGTGCTACATAAAGGTTTTGATAAATTCACTAGAAGAATTGTTGAATCAGCATATATTTCTACTAATAATTCATCGAATCATCGAGGAGGGTTTATCAATTTAGCTAAAGAAACTAGTATTTTAATTCTAAAACACGCCAGAATAACGACCTTTCCCAAGTGTCCGAAAAGATAATTAGATTTAGTACATAAACTCCAATTGCAGTTCTACATACACTCTCTGAAGAAGTTCTACGCGAGCGAAACGTTGGGGTGGAGAGGGTTCCGAGCCTTCCCCTGTCTTTATGGTCGCCATCATCCAAATAATATATATATGTATGTATGTATATATGTATGTATATATATATGTATATATATATATATATATATATATATATATATATATATCCATAAAAGCCCAAAAAACATCCTTCCCTTTTCCTATAGCTTACATATTTGTCTTACCACAAAGATCTGATCTACACAACCTCTACCCGTTCTAAATCCACACTTTTCCTCACCAATTACTCCCTCTGTTCCTCTCCTAATCCTCTCAATCAAGATCCTCCCATAAGCCTTCCCAACTACACTTAACAAGCTAATTCCTCTGAAATTACTACATTCACACTTGTCCTCCTTTTCCTTGTAAAGTGGAACTATACAGGAACTCCTCCAGTCCTCCGGCACTCTACCCTCTCTCCAGCAAACATTAGATAACCTCACCAGCCAGTCCACCATCACTGTACCTCCTTTTCTTAGACATTCTGCATGGCATCCATCCATACCAGGTGCCTTACCTGCTTTCATCATCTTAACAACAGCCTTCACTTCATCCTTCCTTATTTCTCCTCCATTTTCCTCACTCATCACTCTCATTTTGTTAGCATTTCCCACTGCAGCTATCTTCCCCTCCCTATCCTCCTTCACATTTAGCAACTCCCTAAAATATTCTGCCCATCTTCCCCTTACTGCCTTCTCTTCCATTATCATCTCTCTATCTGCACCTTTTACCTTTTCTTCTCTACTTGATTCGCCTCCTCTTCCTCTCTTAATTTCTTTCCAAAACATCTTTTTATTACTTTTAAAATTTTCTGTCATACTCTTACCCCACTTCACATCTGCTCTCCCCATTGCCTCCATTACCTTTTGCTTTACTTCTCTTTTCTTTTCTTTTGTACCCCTCATATGACTCCCTCGTCCTATTTTGTAACCAATCTGTGAAAGCTCGCTTCTTCTCTTCTACAACCTTCTTTGTTTCCTCATCCCACCATTCAGTACCCTTCCTTCTATTTCCTCCTGTCCTTCTTGTTCCACAGACCATCCTTGCACACTTTGTGACTCCGTCCTTGAACCATCCCCATTCCTCCTCCACACCTAGCTCCACTCTATCCTTCACTCCCTCTCACTCCTTCAGCTTTTTCTTGTACTCCTTCTCCTTTTCCTCTTCATTTAAAGAGTTCACTCTAAGCACCTCCCTACCTTTTGTCCCTTTCCTCTTTCTCCATCTATCCTCCACTGTCAACTTACCTTCCACCAAAAAATGATCTGATATTCCCCCCCACTACACTAAATAAAAGCATATAATATTATTCATAACAAAAATGAGTGATATATTCATCTGGCAATTCCAGGTTACCAAGATGGAAATGATATAAAATCAAAATTAAAATTGGTTTCCAGAGTTCACGGCCACATAATCTTCCCCAACAGATGCACTGTGTCTTGCTGCATTGCTTCTGACGCTGGCAGTGGGAGGGGAACAGGGGTGACCCCATATACCAACAAGAAGCTAAGACAGAAGGGAAATAAATGGGAGAGAGATGGGAGTAGGGGAGGGGGGGTGCGTCCTTGGCTGTCTACCACCCTTATAAGGGGGGAGGGGGGTGAAGAAGCATTTTGGTATATAAGTAGGTAGGTAGGTACATAGACAGATAGACAGACAGAGAGACAGATATAGATAGATAAATAGATATAGTCAGATCTCCATCGTCTTTTTTGTCACACATGGCTTCTACCTACATCAGCTAATCTTCCTACAGTGAAAGGATGATGTGTAAATTTCCTATATTTGGCCATGAGGGATAAATGCTTAACAACAATGTTAAAAAGGTTATGCGCAAATATAGCCTATTCATACACGAACTACAAATCACAGCAACATTGTGAAACCTCACAAGAGGCTAGATGTGGGTGAGTGAACAGCTTGCTGACACACTTCCTTTGATATACCTGTGCACAAGTATCACAAACACACACACACACACACACACACACACACACACACACACACACACACACACACACACACACACACACACACACACACACACACGCACGTATATATATATATATATATATATATATGTGTGTGTGTGTGTGTGTGTATGTACGGACAGAGTGATAGAGACAAAGTAGAGACAGAGATAGAGAGAGATAGAAATAGAGACAGAACCAGAGACAAAGAGACGGAGATAGAAACAGTAATAGAGACCGAGGGATAGAGAGACATAGAGACAGAGACAAAAGTTAATCGCGTAATATATAATCCTCATGCTGAACGGGAGTTGACCTACTGCTGAATAAAATCGCGTGGAGTCTGTGAGGACAAGTACAGAGAAGTACAAGTACAGAGAAGCTCAGGAGTAATTTATTTATTTTCTTACGTAAGGATATTTTATTCAGCTGAGGGAAACCTCTGTTTCGGTGTTAAAACACCCTTTACAGAAGATAGCAACGCTGCCCAATATTTCAGAAAGTGATTGTTAGTTTTTCGTTTTTGTTCGTCATACAATGGATGCGGTTTCTATTTGTTTCGTTCAACCTGAGAACCAATTGTTTCGCTCAATGTCAGAAATAATTGCTCTGTGCTCTGGTTTAGGAGTAAGAATCTTTTTAACGAGATTGAAAGCGTTCTTGGACATTGACCTCCAAGGTCTTCGCAGACGCATTTGGGAGGTCGAAGAGGTCCAAATCTTGAAGTTGAAGTATTTGGTCAGAGCGTCATCCCAAGGAAACCGACCAGTCAGAAGTATGAAAAGGATGACTCCGGACGACCAAACATCAGCCGAGTCTCCTTTGTATTTTCCAGCAAAGACTTCTGGGGCGATATAACCTGAAGTCCCGCAGAACTGCCACAGGAACCTTTTCTCCTCGAACTCGACAGCCATGCCGAAGTCTGCGATCTTGAGTTCTTCGGTCTTGGTCAAGAGGAGGTTCTCGGGTTTGAGGTCTCTGTGTGCGACCCCTCGGGAGTGAAGGTATTTAATCCCGCTGACCAATTGGGTGAAGAAGAATCGGGCTTTACCTTCTTGCATTCCTCCCTCCTGGATTTTCTCTCCCAATGTTCCTCCGTTAGCAAACTCGAGGTAAATGTGCACGGAGTCTTTGTCCCTGTGCGCGCCCAGGAAAGCCACGATGTTCTTATTGTCCAGTCTTCGGTGGATCTTGATTTCCTCCTGCTGGCTCCTCAGAGGCTGAATCCTGATCGATTTTCTGGCGCATTCGTGCCCAGAAACGACATCTTGTACAAGATAAACGGATCCAAAAGATCCTGTGCCCAGCAATTTGATAACTTTGATATTCCTTTGATCTACCCAAGAAAATCTAACTTTCTTGTTTACTCTGGGAGTTTCTTCAGAGTCTACAAGTTTCCTTTTCTGTGCGTGGCGTCTTACGATCTCTTCTAGGACAATGTTGACGATCTTGACGACTCGCAAGACATGTTCGTCTGTCTCTAGAAGGTCTTCTTTTGCAGCTTTCAAGAAGAATTCAACTTCTCTGTTGAAGTGTGTGAGAAGCTTTTGCTGTTCTTCGCTGCTGCATCCACGCACAAACTCCCGAACTCGCTTTTCGAAGTCAATGTCCCTCGAAGTCTGCGGGAAGACAACGCCTCTTTCTACTTCGGTCGTTGAGTTTTCCATTTCCATGTCTTCGCCTCACGGTGACTTCTTCAGACACCGTTCCTAAAATTCTTCTTCTCGAAGTGTCTTCCCTGAAACCTAGATACACCTTATACAAAGAGCACAAGAACATAAGCATGGAAGAGACTGCAAGAGACCATAAGGCCTACACTAGGTCGTTCCATGTCCCTAACCACCTGCCATATCTA
>NW_027467621.1:25000-47500 GCF_046742065.1 Oratosquilla oratoria | reverse complement strand
TGATTTTCTTTCCCCGGTGTCCGACCGGGTGGCGACCTTATTCAGTTCTTTTGACCGTTTGAACCCGTAATAGACATAGGGTCTAAAGGGTTCCCTTGATGTTACGAACTTCTGGCATTCACAAGGCCGGTGAACCTTTGGTACTTTAGAGAGGTTTGTAACATAAATTGGCGACCTTGCCAGGATTTAACGGTAAATTGGAAAGACGTTCGACGTGGATCAGTGATAATAGGTTTATTAAGGTAGGAAGATGCGGTTAACTAACGAAACCGAGGTAGATGAATTTGTACAAGGAAAACCCACAGATAAGGAAATACAAGGTCTCACCATACCCGAGTTGAAATTGATAGCACATTATTTTGGAGCTAGTTCGACCCATGGTTTAAATAAAGGGGAGTTAGTACACATGGTAGTGGCAATGTTGCATGATCGAGACGAAAGTGTGTCGCCGAGAGATGAAGAGAGAAAGACAGAACAAGCTTCTGCCGGCTCAGCGAATTTAGATGATCGGGAAGGTAGTGACGCTGATGGTGAATCCCGGCACACCGAATCTCGATTAAGCGAGTTGCAATTAAAATTAGAAATAGCAAGGGAAGAAACTGAGAGGGCTAAATTAGAAATTAAGAGTCTTAAACTTAAAGCTGAATTGTAAGGAAATGAACAAGTGCTACCAATTCCTCAAACCGTGAATGGGAGACCTGAGTTTGATGTAGTGCAGAATGCGAGATTGCTTCCTGAGTTCGATGAATCCAATGTGGACCAGTACTTTAGAATTTTTGAAAGGATGGCTAAAGATTATTCATGGCCAAAGAAGTTTTGGCCTGCGCTGTTGCGGACTAACTTAAGAGGGAAGCCCTTGAGAGTATATGGCGCCCTAGAGGACGCACAGGCGAAGGACTATGACATGGTCAAGACGGCCATCCTTAGGGCATGTGAACTCGTTCCCGAGTTGTATAGGATAAAGTTTAGGAACCTAAGGAAACAACCTAACATCTCGCACGTGGAGTTTAGTAGAGAAAAGCGTTTATTGTGGGACCAGTGGTTACGATCTAACAAGGTTAATAAAGATTTCGATAGACTGGCTGAACTGCTACTGGTAGAGGAGTATCTGAGATCTATCCCTAAAGAGGTATCATTGTATCTTCAGGAAAAAGAAGTCTCCAAATTGGAGGAGGCCGCAGTCTTAGCAGATAAGTATGAATTGATAAGACCTGCAGGGAAGTTCTCGGTTACTCACAAGGGAAAAGGAGACCTCGCAATAAATAGGCAGAGAATCTCGCTCTCATCAGGTGGGTCACCTACCAAATCCATAGAAGTCAAGAAAGATGACTGTAGTAAGTCATCAATGATTAAGTCATGTTTCTATTGCGGAAGGGTAGGCCACCAAATGAGAGATTGTTGGAAGAGACGAAGAGAGATGGAAGGTGTCAAGCCCGTATCTTTAACAAATAAGGTTGAGAGTACCTCCACTAAGGGCAAGGCCCAGGGAGAGAGTGAAGCCAAAACAGTGGCATTGATGAGTTATATAGGTAACAACCCATCAGAGATGGATGGGGGTAAAGTAGATGAATTGGAGGGTAAACTTAAACCTCACTTAAAGGGATATCAGCCATTTTTATTCCAAGGCTGGATATCCATAGGAGGAGACCGGAAACGAGTCACCATCCTACGGGACTCGGGAGCCCTCCAGTCCCTAATACTGAGTAGTCTGGTGAGAAGTCCAGTGGTTGGAGGGAGTGTAACGGTAAGTTCCCTAGGGGGCCTAGCCAAGGTACCTCTAGTATCCATAGACCTACAGTCGCCTCTCTACGAGGGACAGGCTATGGTAGGGATGGTAGATGAATTACCAGTTGTAGGTGTGGATGTTATATTAGGAAATGATTTGGTTGGTGGGAAGATGTGTCCCACACCCATAGTTTCGGAGGTACCGGTTGTTTCGGAAGAGACCGAGCAACTTGAGAGACAGCACCCGGGGTTATTTCCGGTTTGCGCTGTTACGAGGGCGATGGCAGCACAAAGGGAGTGGTCTAAGGACCAGGTGAGACCAGTAAGGGTCTCGAGTGGGGAAAACTGTGGAAAACCTGAATGTGAGGACAGTATGAACCCCGAGGAAGAACTCCCAAGTGAGAAAGCCCAGGTCAAAGCAGAGTTTGACCTGAAGCCCCTGTTCCAGGAGGAACAAAAGTGAAACCGATGTGTATGACTTGAGTCGCTTGTTTATGGAAAAGAAACAGGTGGACACAAGGTGTCTCAGTGACTTGCAGAGTGTCGATCCCGACTTACGGGAACTATATGAAAGGGTAGAGAGTGGTAGTGAACTATCAGAGGAGTATTACTTGGACAAGGGAGTACTATTCCGCCGATGGGTGGAAAGTACCTGCCCCACTGATGATGCAGTGTGGTCCGAGAGACGGCAAATTATGTTGCCGAAGGTCTACCGGAAAGAAGTTCTGAGGCTAGGGCATGATAGTCCCCTTTCTGGACATTTGGGTGTACGCAAAACTTTAGACCGTATCTGGCAACATTTCTATTGGCCAGGGATTAGAAGGGATGTGGCACAGCACTGTCGTACTTGCCACACTTGCCAGTTGGTAGGAAAACCAAACCAACCTGTACCTGTAGCCCCTTTGAAACCAATCCCTGTAGGAGAGGAACCCTTTGCTAAGGTTATCGTGGATATAGTGGGACCGTTGCCTAAGACTGCTAGGGGACATGAGTATATTCTCACTTTGATGGATACATTTTCTAGGTACCCCGAGGCGATACCACTACGTAAAGTGCGCGCCAAAGTGGTGTTGCACGAGCTAATTAGCTTCTTTACGAAGTGGGGACTACCTCGCGAGTTACAGACAGACCAGGGGTCTGTGTTTTTATCTAGAGAGATTATGCAGAGTTTGGGAGCACTGGGGATAACGAAAGTGACGTCAAGTGCTTACCATCCTCAGAGTCAAGGTGCCCTTGAACGGTACCATCAAACGTTAAAAACAATGTTGAGGAAATGGTGCTTAGAAAATGATACGGGGTGGGACCAAGCCTTACCATACCTGTTGTTTGCAGTGCGTGAGGTACCCAACGAATCGTTGGGCCTCTCACCTTTTGCATTAGTTTTCGGGCATGAGGTTCGAGGACCTCTTAAAGTCCTGAAAGAATGTTTATTGAAAGAGCATAGTTCTGCCTCTAAGGACATGTCGAAGTCGGTGACTGACATGAAAGGTAAGTTGGCCGCGTGTTGGGAAATGGCCAAAGAAAATTTAATGAGTGCTCAGGAAAGAATGAAACGACATTATGACAGAAAGGCCAAAATACGGGAATTTAATCCCGGTGATAGTGTGTTGGCCCTGCTGCCTTTTCAAGGTAACCCCTTAAGGGCAAAGTTCAGTGGACCCTATGAGGTAGTGAAACGAGTAGGGGAACTAAACTATATTGTTGCCACTCCAGATCGGAGACGGAGTCAACAATTATGCCATATAAATATGTTAAAGTTGTATCGAGAAAGGGAGCAGAACCCGGTGGGTGAAACTGTCGCGAGTGTTTGTACGGTTTCTCTCATGCATGAAGTAGACGAGGACACTATTTCCCCCACCTTAGAGATGCCGTGGAAGGAGAATGCAGGAGGGTGGCCCCAGGTAGTGGATAAGCTGGACCACCTCACGGCTACACAACGGGAGGACTTAACTGCCTTATTGAGTAAGTATCAGGAGGTCTTTCGAGATACTCCTGGAAAAACTGATCTAATTCTGCATGATGTTGATGTAGGAGACGCGAAGCCTATTAAGCAGGCACAGTATCGTGTCAACCCGCAACGAGCAGCCATAATCAGAAAGGAAATAGACTATATGCTGGCCCACGGTTTAATTACGCCAGCACAAAGTGAGTGGAGCTCGCCAGTGATCTTAGTTCCGAAAGCAGATGGTACTCAGCGGTTTTGTGTCGATTTCCGACGCGTGAATACAGTGACCAAAAGGGACTCGTACCCCTTACCTAGGTTAGAAGAGTGTATAGATAGAGTGGGAGGGGCACATTTCATAACTAAATTAGATCTGCTCCGTGGATATTGGCAAGTGCCCATGACAACCCGTGCCCAGTCTATATCCTGTTTCGCCGCATTGGGAAAGACTTACCAATGCAAGGTTATGCCCTTTGGTATGACCAACGCCCCTGCCACGTTCCAACGGTTAATGAATAAAATTACCGAGGACATACCCGGCTGTGTAACCTACCTCGATGATGTCGTAGTGTATAGTGACACTTGGCAGGATCATTTAGATCGTCTAACCTTACTTTTTGACAATTTGGTGCTCAATCTAACAAAGTGTGAATTTGTTCAGGCCAAGGTGCATTATCTTGGTTATGTGATCGGACAAGGAGAATTGGCTCCTCCCCAGGCCAAAGTGGAAGCCATTCTCAGAATTCCAGTACCTCAGACCAAAAAGGAGATTCGTAGTTTTGTAGGAACCATTGCCTTTTATAGAATGTTCATCTATAATTTCTCTTCCTTAATAGCTCCTTTAACTGACCTGCTAAAGAAAGGAGCCAAGTTCCAGTGGACTGAGTCTTGCAACACCGCTTTTGTTCAAGCGAAGAGCCTTTTGTGTACAGCTCCAGTGTTGCAGGCCCCAGACTTCTCGAAACCATTTTCTCTGTATTGTGACGCCAGCAACATTGGTGTTGGTGCCGTACTATTACAAGCTAAAGACACTGTGGATCATCCTGTGAGTTACTTCAGCAGAAAACTGAATGTGGCTCAGAAAAAGTATTCCACAATTGAAAAGGAATTATCCATTATTTTGGCTTTGAAACATTTTGATGTATATATCCCTGCTGGCGCAAATGTAACTGTGTTCACTGACCACCATCCCTTAAAATATATTCAGAAGTTCAAGGAGAAGAACCTCCGCTTAACTAGGTGGAGTCTATTTTTAGAAGAATATAATCTAGATGTAAAACATATTTCTGGGAGGAATGTGATAGCAGACTGTCTGTCTAGATCATAGCACATATCTGCCGAAAGTAAAAAAAAAAAAAATATTCTTTTCAAGAATTTTTTTCTCTTTTGGTGGGGAGGTGTTACATCTGCGATGTATACTTGCCAAATATGTAATTGTTATAGTTTCGAGGAAATGTCATGTTACGTGTGTTCGTATTGTGCTGCTTTGGTTATGTCCAAATATGTCACCGTAAGGTATTTTCTTTATGTATTGTATGTATTTATTAATGTAACTATGGTATTAGTTTATAATGATAGTTTTTTGGTAATATGTTGATTATTCAAGTGTCCATTGCGCAGGCGTCTCTGCTACGTCACAGGCCGTGACGTAAAAATATTTCGTTTGTATTTCCCGCTTAAACAATGTAGGCTCGTCAGGCTAGGTAAATCCCGCCCCCCTTGTAGTATCCAACGAGTCTATACGATTGTCCAGACCCTGCTTAAACCTACTACACGGGTCAGATTCAAAATGCCAGCCTTGAGGTTAGTACCCTTTTCCCTTGATATAGCAGCAAGCCAGATTTACTAGGACTTAGCTTTGTAGAGCCCTATATAAGTGAAGCGCGGAGTGAGTAGCATTGGGCTTAGGATTAGCTTATATTTCATGACTGTTTGGTGATCTGTGACCCGGTCTTACGTCTATTCAATCCCGTTAAAATCTTCGAACTTGATTCTTTTGTGTAATGTCAAATGTATGATCAGAAGTCAGATGTATTATGTAAAATCATGTTTGTTTAATTGTAATAGTGTCTTTGTTATATTATTTTCGTGTCATTTTACTTGTATTAACTTCATACTTATAATTTATTTAATTATATTTCTTTAAGTTAAGTTAGTTTGATTTTCTTTCCCCGGTGTCCGACCGGGTGGCGACCTTATTCAGTTCTTTTGACCGTTTGAACCCGTAATAGACATAGGGTCTAAAGGGTTCCCTTGATGTTACAAACTTCTGGCATTCACAAGGCCGGTGAACCTTTGGTACTTTAGAGAGGTTTGTAACAATATGTATATATGTATATATATATATATATATATATGTATATATGTATATATATATATGTATATGTATATATATGTATATATATGTGTTATATATATATATATATATATATATATATATATATATATATTGCAGTAATTCACAAGGCACACGTGAAAATAATATGCAGAAAAAAACACTGGGAAATAAGAAGCTTAGTCCGAACGTTTTCGTCTATTTAAGACATTATCAAGGAATACACAGTTACAGAGACAAAGGTGGATATATATACATAAAGTAGAAGACAAGCTAGGAACATGGGAAGGACACACAAGATGCTTCACAATCAGGTAGAGCCGATGTTTACATATATGGACGTTTGGTCCATGACGTTACGTCACCCCGGCTTAGTAGCACTTGGAGAAGTTCTTACAATTTTATCAATAACAAAATCATCAAGCTTAAATAATCCTAAACTTAAATTGATATTATGGTCAAAGGTTTGTTTAATATGACTGGATTCAATAATGTTTCTTTCAAATAAGGATCTACAAGAAATTATTACATTAGAATTATCCCAGTCAATAGGATGATTGTGGTCTCTTACATGGACAAAAAGGCCACTGGAACTTTGCCCACTCCTTACACTATATTTATGCTGATTTATCCTAGTTTTTAAGTCTTTACCAGTTTGGCCGATATAAAATTTGTTACATTTAAGGCATGGAATAGAGTAAACACAACCCTCATTTACTTCAGGTGAATTTCTAATGAGCTTACTTTTTATAGTATTATTATTTTTGAAAACCAAGTTGATGTTGAATTGTTCGAGAATATTAGGCACACCAACTAATTTCTCACTGTAAGGAAGAACCAAAAGGTTCTTTTTGTCAAATACTTTTCTTACGTGTGAGGTGTTATGGAAAGTTTTGTAAGCCATTTTATGAGATGTGTCTACTAAGTGCTTTGGATATTTTAATTCAGAAGCTATGCTATATATCTTCCTCAGCTCATCATCCAAAAATTCCAGGCTACATATCCTGTAAGCTCTAAGAAACATAGAACTCAAGACAGAAAGTTTTGTCTTCTGATGATCAGCCGAGTAAAAGTGGACATATGATGCGACATTAGTAGGTTTTCTATAAACGTCATATTTAAATTGTTTACCATTTCGATGAATTAAAATATCCAAAAATGGCAACTTATTCTCTATTTCTATTTCAAAAGTAAATTTGATTGAAGGGACCATACCATTTAGTTTTTCAAGAAATAAATCTAAGTTACGATTAACTGGCCAAAGACACAAGATATCATCAACATATCTTTTCCACACAACTTGTTGGGGAAGAATCCTAGGTAGTAGTTTCATTTCAAAGAATTCCATGTACAAGTTACTAAGTACTGGGGACAGAGGATTTCCCATTGCCATACCAAATTTTTGTACATAGAATTCACCATTAAAAACAAATTTACAATTTACAATCCACAACTTAATAAGTTCAATTATGGTTTTAGCTGGAAGTGGCAAGTCATGTTTTGATAATAATTCTTCTTCAAGATATACCAATAAGTCAATTACGGGAACACGGGTGAAGAGCGAATTATATCAAAACTAACTAGTTTAAAATCATAAAAAATTCTAGATTATTCAAGTAATTAATGAAATCAACGTTATTTGTGACGTGGGAAGAAGATATAGTACCCACTAAAGGACTCAAAATAGTAACAAGCCATTTGTGTATACACCACATTAACCACATCACCACATTCCCATACACCATGCGGGCAGTGTCACAATCGAGCCCAGACATCGTGGCACCGCACATCCGCTCCGATCGACAGAGCGGCGACAGCCGAATCAGCAATTTAGCCAAGCGCACAGAGGCGGACTCACACACACACACGAACACACACCAATAGATGCAGTCAATCGCCAATTCGGAATAACACACGGCAACACAATAGTAATCAACCCTTCCCCCCTGGATATATTATGTAATGTAGAATGGGATATAGGTAGTAATTATGAACCAAGAACAAACTTGTAAAGGGCCAAACACTCCGACTAAAAATATTGACAAGGTGACTGAGAGCACCTCAAAATTCAGCAGACTCAGCATTTCCGGAAGACAAAACCGGAGTGCACGGGTCCAGGAGTAGTCGGTGTGTGACGTGCCCTAGTGATCAATTGTGTTCAGAACTGTGTTAAAAACTTTATTAATAAACCAGAACAATTCGAAAGGAGTGAATTTTGACGTAGCACCTTACCTCGCTACATTTGGACAAATTGTAAGTGACGGATCCTGTGAAACTGATGATAGGTCTAACTGGATAACCAGGTTTGTGGGTCTTAATCAATCCATACATGTAAGGCAAGGAAGGGGACAAAGAAGAAAAATGTTTTATCAGATGTTCATGCCCTTTCAGAATCTTTTTAACATTGCGATAAAAACAAACTGTTTACAGATTCAAGCGGGTTTTTAGTAAGTTTTGTATATGTTTCACAATCTCCCAATAATGTTCCCATTTTTTCAATGTAATCTAATTTAAGAATGACAATGCAATTACTTTTATCAGCTCTAGTGATGTGTAACTGTTCATCTCTTTTTAACTCACGGTAAGACTTAAAAAACATTTTAGGACAATTTGGAATACCGGGTGCTGATAAAGAAGCATATACAAAACCCTTGCTGATGTTGATATTTTGAGTAGAGACTTCACCAAAATGTTCTAGGTTGCAAAACCCTTTGGCCACGTTAACATAGTCAACTTCGTGTTGAGTTGCTGCGAAACTAAGACCATATCCTAAAGCACATTTTGTAGCACTATTTAAAGGTTTGTCAGATAAATTTATAACAAAATTAGGGTTGGCATGCTTGGACCAATCACTGTCTTTAAGCAATAGAGACAGTTTTTTGTTAAGTTTCTCACTAAGAACGTTACACGAATGTCTTAATTCACTATAAACAATAATTATGTATTTATATGTATATATATGTGTGTATTATATATATATATATATATAATATACATATGTGTTTGTGTATATATATATGTATATATGTATATATACATGTATATATGTATATAGATATATATGTATATATGTATATATATATATGTATGTATATATATATATATGTATATATGTATATATATATATGTATGTATATATATATTATATATATATATGTATATATGTGTGTATATATATATATATATATAATATATATATATATATATATTAAAAAATAAACGCTGGACTCATCGTAGAAAAGTTTGATTCCGACCTCTACGAACCCCGTCCAGGGTTCGTCTTCATGGATATACATAGGTATACAAAGGAAATCATTATATATCGGCACGTTTGTCACCCTGAAGAGGGTCTCCCAGGCAGCCGGTACAAACATCCAAAATTGTACAAAATGTGGATTCCGTAGGAAAATAAGAATGCAAATAACGATATTAATACTTTTAGTTAACACAGTAGTTATTATGAACGACTAAACAATATAATTACCCGATATATAATTGTACCCATTGCCCAGCGTTCACTTTCTACTAAATTATGGCTCCAGCTATTCTCGAATACATATATATCCACGGTCTTCCTATGTTCCTCCGATAATTGTACAGAACTTGATAGTTTCTTACCGCTTTGTGTTTTGTCAGTAACTCAGTTTTCTTGTAAGCGTTTATCTGTAGTTTATTGTATTTTTTTCCTTGAGACAATAGTCGAAATGGAAGACATTGGCCGATTTGCTTTTGTTCACCTTCCCGAAGCAAGAGCTTTAGTGAGGATATGAAAAACATTACGAAGACGGACAACTGTAAATGTCGTGATCAACTATGTATATCAGAGAGAATCTGAGGCCACAATATTTTATATATATATATATGTATGTATATATGTATGTATATATGTATGGATATATGTATGGATATATGTATGGATATATGTATGGATATATGTATGTATATATGTATGTATATATGTATGTATATATGTATGTATATATGTATGTATATAAGTATATATATGTATATATATGTATACGTATATGTATACGTATATGTATACGTATATGTATATTTATATATATATATATATATATACATACATACACCTAATCAATGCTCTATTACCCTATTATATGTATACACATATTCTTATATGTGTGGCAGGGAGCATAAAAGCACATGTAAATGTATGTGTTTTATGTGCCCACCGATTAACAAAACAATAAACTGATGTATTCAACTTGTCAAACGTATTCCCTAAAGCTATTCCGAAAACATAATAAGATCGTCCGCTTAAAGATCAGCAGCGCCCTCATCAAAGCCAAGAAGACGGTGACCTCAAGTGTCCAACCACTCTGGGACCTGGTTTGCTGCTGCAAAGGGCCTGGATCGAACCCTAACCGATGGAACGCCAAGGAAGAGCAGCCCATAACGGCCGAAACCCACGAGAAGGTGACCTTGTACGGCATCTTCATGGCTGAGAATCCTTTGCACGATCAAAGGGAAGTTTTGAATGAAGGGCCTATTTTGTACATTGATAACCCTTTCGAGAGCCTTCCCGAAGCGAAGGAAGACAGCCCAAAAGGCCAAGAAACAGCCAGAATGCCCACTGATACCTTGGAAGAAATTCTATCCTAGAGGAAAGCCATGCAAGCCAGGAAAGAGAGACTGGCAAAAACCCTGGAACGGAGCTCCAGGAGAGGTCTGCAGAGGGCTCAGAAACCTCACCTGGAAGAACAGCCACGAACATGCTTCCTCCCATGTTCCTGTTCTAAGGCCCGAAAAAATCAGCTCGAAAAGGAGGAACTCGACGAGCGAGTACGGTACAGGCTCGGGGAACGATACCTGTATAATTACTATTACTTCCCCGAGCCTCAAGACAACCAGGAAGTCGCTCAGGAAGCAGCGAGCGACTGCCAAATCTCTGACGGCGTTCCGTATTATCTCCGGAACGTCCCAGTACGCAAAGTCCATCGTTCCTGCGGTCGCCAGAAACACCTCAGAAGGCGTTGGCCAAAACACCTCGAGGGAACCACAAAGAACTGCTGGCTCTCTCGTTTACTAAATGAAATTAAAGCCCTTTGTGAACCAGCACAATGAATAGCCAGTGAAGGCCATTAAGAAGGTGTAATAAAGCCCAAAATGGGATACAATGTAGCCCAAGGTGTGAACACAAGCCCAAAATGTACACTAACTGGTGTACACACAGAAGCCCATACTGGTGTACACACAGAAGCCCATACCTGTTTGTGTTGTGTGTGTGTGTGTGTGTGTGTGTGTGTGTGTGTGTGTGTGTGTGTGTGTGTGTGTGTGTGTGTATGTATTCGTATAAGCCTGTCTTTGTCTTTTGAAATGCATTTAAGAACTTGCAGATCGCAAAATTTCACGCTTCACTGTTCTGCCTTTATATATTTTGTTATAACCACAAAATTGTTTGTTCACTTACGGGACGTGGACCCTTCACTGAACCGAGTTTTACAGACCGGGACCCCATTGAGTCCTGAGTCAGTCCCTTGATGAATGAAATTGGCTGGCGTCATCCGGATGGCAGGTGTCTTCAAAAGGGTTCATTTCGACCTGTAGAGCCCGATGGGAGGGGCTATCCATGGCTGTCGAAAAACTGATACTACGTCGATGATAATTTATATTTATGTAATTCAATAAGATATGAGACGGGACACTATGAGCATAGCTCCCCTTCCCGTAAAATACAACTAGGTAAACACACTCACACACACACACACACACACACACACACACACACACACACACACACACACACACACACACACACACACACACACACATACACACATTGATGTGAATATTTTTCTTTGTTTCCATATATCTATATTTTTTATTTCCTTGTTTCTTCATACATTCATACATTCACTCACACATAAACAGAATTACACACACACACACACAAATACACACACACACACACACACACACACACACATTGATGTGAATATCTTTTTTATTTCCATATTTCTATATCTTTTATCTATTTATTCATATATTCACTCATCCATCCATCCATCCACTCACACGCCCAGTCATTCATCCATCTATCCATTTATTTATTCATTCATTCATTCATTCATTTTTATCTTATAAGCATAACCACAAGGTTGAAGAACCGGGGATAAAAATGAATTTGATCTAATCTGTGGTGGCAGAGGCTGAGGCTCTATGAATAAGCTCATGCGCGCTTGACCAAATGCTACTTGAAGGAAACTATGATTTAGTCATGATGAGGTCAATTTGAGGATGACCTTTGTTGAGATACTTCTTCGGTGCTGGTGGTGAAGGTGGTGGTAGTGTTGGTGGTAGGGTTGGTGATGGTGGTAGTGGTGTTTATGTTGGTTGTGGTGGTGGTGTTTGTGGTGCTGATGGTGGTGATAGTGGCTCTTGTCGTGGTGGTGGTGATTTTGGTTCTAGTGGTGGTGGTGTGGTTTTGATGTTGGTGGTGATGGGGTTAATGATATTGGTTCTAGTGGTGGTGGTGGCGACTCTGATAGTGATAGTGGCTCTAAATGGTGTGGAGAAAGGAGGTGGTATTATACCATACCCTAAAAATCCATATCAGCCCTGACCGTGGCCAGCCACATGTTCTATACATGAGTACACTATTTATTTCTTTTGAAATAATTTTATGCATAAACTTAACATACTTTTTTTTTTCGTTTATGCTGTGTCGTCATTTCGGCTACACATTTGCATGGAAGTCAAAGGGTAAATGGCGAGATGCATCAAGCCTTCGAGGGCAAATGACAGGTTGAGAGTGGCTGGTATAGACACATTTAAGAAGAGAAACTCTTGGGGAACCCATGGCTCCTCTGGTGGCAACGCTACTCTTCGCGAGTCTGTCTCGACTTCGAACTCCTACACTTGGTCGGCGGGCTGAGACTCCCCGGTCCCTCTCTTTTCTCTCTCTCCCTCTCTCTCTCTCTGTCCCTCTCTCTCTCTCTCTCTCAAAAGGCAGGACCCCACGAGCATAGCTCCCCTTCCCGTAAAATACAACTAGGTAAATACAACTAAGTAAATACACACACACACAAACACGCACGCACACACACACACACACACACACACACACACAAACACACACACACACACACACACACACGTCGGTCGGGGTGGCAGTGAAGTCTGGACTCCGGTGATATCTTCAAATTTCGAGGATCACAACGACAAGAAAGTACCTGTGTTGTATTATTAGGGAAAAGGAAAGCTCGTGGTGTAGTGGGAAGGTGAAGAAAAAGGAGAAGGGGAGGGATTACGGAGGAAAATGGAAGGAAATGAGGAAGGGGAAGATTGGGTCCAGGAAGTCAGACGGCATGTCAACAAAAGACGGCCAGACGATAATGGCGAAGTCGAAGAGATTAGTAAGAATGTAAAAAACAGAAATATAGATATGAGCAGCGCAATGGAAGGTAAAGATAATTATTTCCATGGATTTAATGAGGGAGGAAATGACAACCTGCCCCGACTAGTAAATCTGGAGGAGAAACTAAAAGAAATTAATAAAAATTGGGAAGTTAGATTTAACCAAATAGAGTTGATTACTCAACGAGTTGATAAACTGGAAAAACTAAAGAAGGAGAAAAAAAACTTAACTAAAGACTTAGAAGAATTAAAAAGACAGTTAAGAGAAGTAAAGGATGAGAATGAGGAATTGAAGAGGAGTAATAAAGAGAATAAAGAGGTAAGTGGTTGGAAAAAAGTACAAGAGAACAATAAAATGGAATTTAGAGGTATAATGCAACAGCAGATGAAAGAACAAACTAAGGACACAGTTATTAATGTGATGAGGGAGAAAGAGAATATAGTAAGAGACTTAGTGGATAAAAAGAAATGTATAATTATATTAGGGATGGAAGAGAAGTATAATCTAAATAGGACTACAAGAATAAAGGAAGAAAAGGAAAAAGTAAATAAGATATTAGAAGTAGTTCAAGAAGATAAACCAGAAACAGGGAAAGAAATAGAAGAAATATATAGACTAGGGAAATACAATACAGATAAGACCAGACCAATTAAGGTTAAATTCAGGTTACAAACAACAGCAGAAAAGAATATCTTAGCAAAAACAGGGAAATTAGTAGACAGTGATCAATATAAACAGGTATGGATAAAAAGAGAAATAAATAAAGAGGAAAGAGGGGAGGAGAAAACAAAAAGACAAGAAGCTAAGGAAAAAAACGAGAAAAGAACAGAGTCAGAAAAAAAGAAATTCTATTGGCGAGTAGTGAATATGAAAGTGAGGATATGGTTCATAGCAGAGAAAAACAGAAGGGAAACAGAAAACACAATGGAAGTAGCAGAAAATTAAAAGAGTCTTACACAAATATACATGGATTAATAACAGACTTGAATGAACTGAATGATTACCTGAAGGAAAAAGAACCGGACATAATGGGAATTGTAGAGACAAAATTGAAAGGTCCACTACCACCCAACAGTGTAGGACATGGTGCATATAATTATTGGATTAGAAACAGAGAGGTAAAACAAGAGGGTGGAGTTATGTTCCTGACTAAGAAGGATATAAACGTGAGGAATGTCACACATGGAAAGAATAGAGTAGAGATGATTATGATGGAAATGTAGGACAAGGATGGGAAGAGCAGGAAGTTTGTAGTAAATTATGTACCTCCTGAAATGGCTTTGTGGGAAGAGAAAGAATACAAAAATATGTTAGAAGACACAAGGATAACACTAGATAAGATGATGGAAGATGGAAGAAGAATAGTTATAATGGGTGACTTAAATTGTAAAGAAATCTACTGGGAAGAGATGACAGTGAAGGGTGGAGACGACATATGGGGAAATGTACTACTTGATATGATTATTATAGAACATACAATGACGCAATGGATACAAGAGAATACTAGGTATAGAAATGAGGAAGAACCATCGAGACTGGACCTAATAATCACATCAGAACCCGAAATAGTGGACAAGATTGAATATAAGACACCAATAAGTAAAAGTGACCACATATTGGTTGAACTGGAACTAAATGAGGAAAAATACATGAAAAAACGAACAATATAGTGAGGGAATATTGATGTATGAAAAAACAAACTTTGATAAAATAAGAGAATTCTTTCAAAAAGCAGACTGGGAAACAATACACAAGGAGGAAACAACAGTAAAAGAGAAATGGAACATTTTGACAAAAAATTTACAAAGAAGGAGTGGAAAAGTATGTTCCAAGACAGAAGCAAGAAAAAGAATATGTAAAGTGCTGGTACAACAAAAAATGTAGGGAGTTAAAAGACAAAAGGGATAAAGCTTGCATAAAATGGAAGAAAGACAAAAGACCTGAAAAATGGAAAATATATACTAGTTATAGAAATGAATATGTACAAGTGTGCAGAGAAGAAAAGAGAAAATACGAAAAAATGTCATAGAAAAATGTAAAGATCAACCAAAACTATTTTACAGATTTGTAAACAACAAACTGAAAAACAAACAAGAATTAGAGAAAGAAGGAGTTGAGTATACACAGGAAATAGAAATTGCAGAAATTATGAACAAGCATTTTAAATCAGTGTTTACAAGGGAAAACACAACCTAGAGATATCGAATGGGAGGAGAAAGTCCCCCCTATGAAAGAGATAGAAGTATCAAGGAATGAAATAATGAAACACTTGACTAATCTCGATGTCAGAAAATCGCATGGACCAGATGAAATAGCAAACTGGATTTTGAGAGAATGCAGGAATGAACTAACAGATATAATACATAGCATGATAAAAAGATCATTAAAAGAAGGAAAAGCTCCAAAAGATTGGAAAAGAGCAAATATAGCACCAATATATATAGGGAGAAACAAGGAAGACCCTACTAACTATAGACCGGTCTCTCTAACAAGTACGATAGCAAAAAGTTGAGAAAAAATTATAAAAAATAGATGGGTACGGCATTTGGAAAAAAAAAGTACTAAATCCAAGGCAATTTCGATTTAGACAGGGACGATCATGCGTCACAAATTTAATGTGCTTCTATTCAAGGCATATATATATATATACACATATATATATATATATATATATACATATATATATATATACATATATATGCGTATATATACTTATATACATATATATATACTTATATACATATATATACTTACGTATATATATATATATATATATATATACATTTATATAGTATATATATATATATATATATATATAGTAGAGCTTGTGTCAGGATTAGAAATGGAGAGAGTGAGTGGTTCGAGGTAAAGGTGGGACTTCGTCAAGGATGCGTTATGTCGCCCTGGCTGTTCAGCTTATACATGGATGGGGTAGTGCGAGAGGTAAATGCAAGGGTAGTGGGTCAGGGATTGGAGATGGTTAAAGAAAATGAAGAAAAGTGGGAGGTGAGCCAGCTGTCGTTTGCGGACGACATGCGCTTATGGCAGGTTCGGAGGAGGGATTCAGGAGGTTGGTGACAGAGTTTGGGAGAGTGTGTGAGATATGAAAGCTGAAGATAAATGTGGGTAAAATTAAAGTGATGAGATGTACAAGGGGTGAAAGTGGCAGTAGTCTGGAAGTGAGCATTAAGGGAGAGCGACTGGAGGAAGTGGATAGTTTTAGATACTTGGGTGCAAATGTGGCAGGAAAAGGTGGAGTGAAGGTGGAGGTAGAGTGTAGATTGATAGAAGCGAATAAATGCCTTGGTGGATTGAAAAGTGTAATGAGGAATAGACATTTGGGAATGGATGCTAAGAGGAGACTATATGAAGAAGTGATTGTGCCAACAGCACTGTATGGGGCAGAAACATGGAACATAAAGAGAGGAAGAGATGAGGTGTCTGAGAAGTATGATGAGGGTTACTAGGCTGGATAGAATGAGAAATGAAGAGGTGAGGAGGAGAACAGGGGTGGATAGGGTTGATGAAAGAGTATTAGGATGGTTTGGACACATGGAAAGAATGAGTGAAGAAAGACTAGCAAAAGAGGTATGGAAGGCAGATGTGGAGAGAGTGAACATGAAGGGACGTCCTAGGATGAGTTGGATGGATGGGGTGAAGGGGGCTTTGGGGAAGAGGGGAATGTCTGTTGAGGAAGGACGGGAGAGGACGGAAGACAGGGGTGAATGGAGAATGGTTGTATATGGATGATGTTGTGATGCATGAGGTGGAATGGGGGGAGAGGTAGTATGTGTGAGCAAATTGTGACGCAGCCCGAAGGGATTTCTCCCCGTCTTCTCCTTTATGCATGGGGGGACGGAGAGGGGGGATCGCCGATTTAATGAAGCGGCCTTGCTGTGGATGTGCTGTGTCTTGCGACACTGCTTCTGACCCAGGGCAGTCGACAAGGTGCAGGGATGACCCGTCATCCAAGAGGTGCTAAGATAAGAGGAAGGGTGGAGGGGTGTGGAGTGTATTCAGGGATGGAATGGGTGGGAATGATTTTATGCCTTTTCCTTTTTGGCTACATCCCTTGTAAGGGGGAAAAGCCTTGGTATATGTATATACATATATATATATATATATATATATATATATATATAACATACTGTATATATACATATATATATATATATATATAGTGTGTGTGTGTGTGTGTATATATATATATATACAGTATATATATAATATATATACAATATATATATATATATATATATAATACATATATATATACATAAATATATATATATATATATGTAGATATGAATGTGTGTATATATGTATTATATGTATGTATATATATGTATATACATGTATATATATATATTATATATATGCATAATTTATATATATATGTATATATATGTGTGTGTATTATATATATATATATATATATGTATATATACATACATATATATGTATATGTATGTGTATTATATATGTATACATATATATATATATATATATGTGTGTGTGTGTGTGTGTGTGTGTGTGTGTGTGTGTGTGTGTGTGTGTGTGTGTGTGTGTGTGTGTGTGTGTGTGTGTGTGTGTGTGTGTGTGTGTGTGTGTGTGTGTGTGTGTGTGTGTGTGTGTGTGTGTGTTTGTGTATTATATGTATGTATATATATATATATATATATATATATATATATATATATGTATATATATATATATATATATATATATATATATATATTAGAAAGTAAACGCTGGACTCGTCGTAGAAAAGAGTTTGATTCCGACCTCTACGAACCCCGTCCAAGGTTCGTCTTCTGGGATATACATAGGTATACAAAGGAAATCATTATAATATCGGCACGTTTGTCACCCTGAGGAGGGTCTCCCAGGCGGCCGTTGCAAACATCCAAAATTGTACAAAATGTGGATTCCGTAGGAAAATAACATAATGCAAATAACGATATTAATACTCTTAGTTAACACAGTAGTAATTATGAACGACTAAACAACATAATTACCCTATATATAATTGTTCCCTTTGCCCAGCGTTCACTTTCTACTAAACTATGGCTCCAGCTATTCTCGAATACATATATATCCACGGTCTTCCTAGGTTCCTCCGATAATTGTACAGCCTGACGGTTGGCATCCAAGAATCTTAAAGGAAATGAAAAATGAGATTGTTGTTCCATTAGAAATTATTTTCAAGAAATCCATCATATCTGGAGATGTCCCAAGAGAATGGAAGCTAGCTAACGTTACTCCCATATTCAAAAAAGGTGACAAAAAGAAACCAAATAACTATAGGCCTATTAGTTTGACTTCGATCGTAGGAAAAATAATGGAAACTATCATTAGAGATGCTATCGAATATCATTTAGAAAGTAACCGTTTGATAAATGATAGCCAACATGGTTTCAGACGGAAACGTTCTTGCGTGACTAACTTACTCGAATTCTACAACACAGTTGTCTCGAATTATGACAAAAGAAACAATATAGATTTAATATATCTAGACTTTGCAAAAGCTTTTGATACCGTCCCACACGAAAGACTACTTACTAAATTAGCTTTGCATGGAATAAGTGGTAGCCTATTAGGTTGGACTAGTAATTGGTTGAAAGGTCGAAAACAGAGAGTTGTTTTAAATGGAAAAACTTCTAGATGGAAAAGTGTTGCAAGTGGAGTTCCTCAGGGTTCCGTTCTTGGGCCACTTCTATTCATAGTATATATAAATGATATAGACCATGGACTAAAATCTACTGTTTCCAAATTTGCTGATGATACAAAACTGTGCGGAGTGGCAAATGATCACTCAAACCAATTAGATATTCAAGAAGATTTAGATCAATTACAGCAATGGTCTGAAAAGTGGCTAATGAAATTTAACACAAGTAAATGCAAGGTAATGCACATAGGTAAAAATAACAGTAAGTACGATTACAAGTTATTTGGAAATTCGTTAACAAAAGTGGATAGTGAAAAAGATCTCGGCGTAATTATCAGTAACGACCTCAAATCATCCAAGCAGTGTATTTCAGCCTCTGAGAAAGCAAATAAGATTCTGGGATTGATTGCGCGATCTTTTGATTTCAAAAGTCCATCACTCATTAACAAGCTATATAAATCGTTAGTTCGTCCACATTTGGAATATGCTGTTTCCGTATGGTCACCGAATCTCATTAAAGACATTGACAGACTGGAAAAAGTACAACGGCGAGCCACAAAACTGATTCCAAATATCAAAAATAAATCATACGAAAATCGACTTAAGCACATGAATCTGTTTTCCCTAAAAAAAGGCGTAGACTCAGAGGTGACCAAATTTTCACATTGAATGAGAATCAGACAAGAAACAATGGTCTCAAACTGTCCGGAAATAGATTCAATTTGGAAGTAGGTAGAAACAACTTTGCCAACCGTGTAGTTAATGAATGGAATAAACTTCCTGCACAGGTAGTGCAATGTAGTTCAGTTCGAAGCTTTAAGAATCATTTAGATAAATACCTAAGTAAGATGCTGTAATGATAATAATTTGTTATATTATTTGTTTTTGTTTTGTTATAATTTGTCTGTCTGATTTTCATTTATTATTAGTTATATGTCAATTTATTATCATTTACTATTTACCTGTTTGTTTGTTATTCAACTATACCAATGCATTTATTTATGTATTTTAATTGTTATTTACATTGTTATAGTTTTAATTTATTATTAATATTAATATATATATATTTTTTTTTTTTTTGCATCCGACCTAGATATGGATCAAAAGGTCTCCTGTCGGCATGCTTTGCCTTTGTAAACTTGATAGTTTCTTACCGCTTTGTGTTTTGTCAGTAACTCAGTTTTCTTGTAAGCGTTTATCTGTAGTTTATTGTATTTTTTTCCTTGAGACAATAGTCGAAATGGAAGACATTGGCCGATTTCCTTTTGTTCACCTTCCCGAAGCAAGAGGCTTTGGTGAGGATATGAAAAACATTACGAAGACAGACTACGGTAAATGTCGTGATCAACTATTTATGTCAGAAAGAATCTGAGGCCACAATATTATATATATATATATATATATATATATATATATATATATATATATGTGTGTGTGTGTGTATGTATGTATATATATACATGTGTATATATATATATGTATATATATATATATATATATACACCTAATCAATACTCTATTACCCTATTATGTGTATACACATATTCTTATATGTGTGGGAGGGAGCATAAATGCACATGTAAATGCATGAGTTTTATGTGCACACCGATTAACAAAGCAATAAACTGATGTATTCAACTTGTCAAACGTATTCCCTAAAGCTATTCCGAAAACATAAGAAGATCGTCCGTGGATTAAAGATGACCCTCGGCTTAAAGATCAGCAGCGCCCTCATCAAGGCCAAGAAGACGGTGAACTCCTGTATTCGACCACTCTTGGACCTCGTTTACTGCTGCAAAGGGTCTGGATCGAGCCCTAAGCCACAGAACACCAAGGAAGATCAGCCTATAACGGCCGAAATCCGCGAGAAGGTGACCTTGGATGGCATCTTTATGGCCGAGAATCCTTTTCACCATCCAAAGGAAGTTTTAAATGAAGGGCCAAATTTGTACATGGATAATCCCTTCGAGAGCCTTCCCGAAGTGAAGGAGGACAGCCCAAAAGGGCAAGAAACAGCCGTAATGCCCATTAATACCTTGCAAGAAATTCTGTCCCAGAGGAAAGCCATGGAAGCCAGGAAAGAAAGACTGGCTAAAACCTTGAAACGGAGCTCCACGAGAGGTCTGCAGAGGCCTCAGAAACCTCCTCTGAAAGAGCAGCCACGAACATGCTTCCTCCCATGTTCCTGCTCTAAGGCCCGAAAAACTCGGCTCCAAACAGAGGAACTCGATGAGCGAGTACAGTACAGGCTCGGGGAACGATATCTGTATAATTACTATTACGTCCCCGAGCCTCAAGACAACCAGGAAGTCGCCCAGGAAGCAGCAAGCGACGGTGAAAATTCTTGTTTCTGCCAGGAGGCAAACAAGACTAAGCCATTTGACATCGGAAAGTACTACGACGGCGTTCCGTATTATCTCCGGAACGTCCCAGTACGCAAGCTCCGTCGTTCCTGCGGTCGCCAGAAACACCGTCTCAGAAGGCGTTGGCCAAAACACCTCAAGGGAACCACAAAGAAATGCTGCTTCTCTCGTTTACTAGAGAAAATCAAAGCCCTTTGTGAACCAACACAATGAATAGCCCGTGAAGGCCATTAAGGTGATATAAAGCCCAAAATGGGACATAATGTAGCCCAAAGTATGACACAATCAAGCCCAAAATGTACACTAACTGGTGTACTCACACAAGCCTATACATGTGCGTGTGTGTGTGTGTGTGATTGTGTATTCGTATAAGCCTGTCTATGTCTTTTGAAATGCATTTAAGAACTTGCAGATCGTAAAATTTCACCCTTCACTGTTTTGCCTTTATATGTTTTGTTATAACCACAAAATTGTTTGCTCACTTATGGGAGAGGACCCTTCACTGAACCGAGTTTTACAGACCGGGACCCCATTGAGTCCTGAGTTGGTCCCTTGATGAATAAAATTGTCTGGCGTCATCCGGATGACAGGTGTCTTCAAAAGGGTCAATGTCGACCTGTAGAGGCCGATGGGAGGGACTATCCATGGTTGTCGAAAAAGTAATACTACATTGATAATAATTCACATATATGTAATTCAACGATTAATAGATTATTCATAATTTTTGGCTGTTTATTATTTGCTTATTTTTTCTTTGTTTGCTTAGTTCTTGTTTGTACGTTTATTTGCCTATTCATTTATCATCTATTTATCTTATCTATTTTATTTATTCGTTTAGTTGCTCTGTTTATGCCGGGGAAGGGGGGGATAGGACTCAATGTAGGACCAAGGCGTCCATGAAAGGGTTGATGTCCTAGAGAGTTTTGGGTTTAACCCTGAAAGAAAAGAAGTTCCTTTGGGGGCGCTTCAGGTACGAGACAAAAGAAAGACAGATAGAAAGACAGAGAGAAAATAAAAAGAAATACAGATAGACAGAAAGACAAAAAGAAAGAAAATAATGAGAGATAGAAAAAGTTTGCGCCCTCATCA
>NW_027467621.1:10000-17500 GCF_046742065.1 Oratosquilla oratoria | reverse complement strand
CCTCCAGTATCCGAACACTCTGGGACAAGGTTTACTGCTGCAAAGGGCCTGGATCGAGCCTTAACCACCGAAACGCCAAAGAACAGCAGCCCATAACGGCCGAAAGCCACGAGAAGGTGACCTTGTACGGCATCTTCATGGCCGAGACTCCTTTGCAAGACCCAAAGGAAGTTTTGAATGAAGGGCCCAATATGTACATGGATAACCCCTTCGAGAGCCTTCCCGAAGTGAAGGAAGACAGCCGAGAAGCCCAAGAAAAAGCCATAATGCACACTGATACCTTGGAAGAAATTCTGTCCCAGAGGAAAGCCATGCAAGCCAGGAAAGAGAGACTGGCAAAAACCTTGGAACAGAGCTCCACGAGAGGTCTGCAGAGGCCTCAGAAACCTCTGGAAGAGCAGCCACGAACATGCTTCCTCCCATGTTCCTGCACTAAGGTCCGAAAAACTCAGCTCGAAACGGAGGAACTCGACGAGCGAGTATGGTACAGGCTCGGGGAACGATACCTGTATAATTACTATTACGTCCCCGAGCCTCAAGACAACCAGGAAGTCGCCCAGGAAGCAGCAAGCGACTGCGAAATTTCTTGTTTCTGCCAGGAGGCAAACAAGACTAAGCCCTTTGACATCGGAAAGTACTACGACGGCGTTCCGTATTATCTCCGGAACGTCCCAGTACGCAAGCTCCGTCGTTCCTGCGGTCGCCAGAGACACCGTCTCAGAAGGCGTTGGCCAAAACACCTCGAGGGAACCACAAAGAAATGCTGCTTCTCTCGTTTACTCAAGAAAATCAAAGACCTTTGTAAACCAACACAATGAATAGCCCGTGAAGGCCATTAAGAAGGTGATATAAAGCCCAAAATGGAACACAATGTAGCCCAAAGTGTGACACAATCAAGCCCAAAATGTACACTAACTGGTGTACACACACAAGCCCATACATGGGTGTGTGTGTGTGTGTGTGTGTGTGTGTGTGTGTGTGTGTGTGTGTGTGTGTGTGTGTGTGTGTGTGTGTGTGTGTGTGTATTCGTATCAGCCTGTCGATGTCTTTTGAAATGCATTTAAGAACTTGCAGATCGCAAAATTTCACCCCTCACTGTTCTGCCTTTATATATTTTGTTATAACCACAGAATTGTTTGTTCACTTATGGGAGTGGACCCTTCACTGAACCGAGTTTTACAGACCGGGACCCCATTGAGTCCCGAGTCGGTCCCTTGATGAATAGAATTGTCTGGCGTCATCCGGATGACAGGTGTCTTCAAAAGGGTCAATTTCGACCTGTAGAGGCTGATGGGAGGGACTATCCATGGCTGTCGAAAAAGTGATACTACATTGATGATAATTTATATTTTTGTAATTCAACGATTAATAGATTATCTATCATTTTAAGCTGTTTGTTTATTATTTGCTTATTTTTTCTTTATTTGCTTAGTTCTTGTTTGTACGTTTATTTGCCTATTCATTTATCATCTATTTATCTTATCTATTTTAGTTATTCGTTCGGTTTCTCTGTTTATGCCGGGGAAGGGAAGGGGGGACTCAATGCAGGACCAAGGCGTCCATGAAAGGGTTGATGTCCTAGAGAGTTTTGGGTTCAACCCTGAAAGACAAGAGGTTCCTTTGGGGGCGCTTCAGGTACGAGGCAAAAGAAAGACAGATAGAAAGAGAGAGAAAATAAAAAGAAATACAGATAGAAAGAAAGAGAAAAAGAAAGAAAATAATGAGAGATAGAAAAAGTTTGCGCCCTCATCAGTCGAGACCCAAACAAGGCCAGACAGAGGCCTTCTTCTTCTTTTCCTCCTCTCAGGGGCCTCGGAGACTTGCACAGACGGGAGGAACCTTTCTCAAATCGCCATACGACGACTCTTTGTCTTTGTCTTTCCCGATAAATATCCATCACGTGTATCTCTGTGTCCCTCCCTTCTTCCCTCTGTGTCACTCTTTTTCTCTACCTATATCTCCTATATCTCTCTCCTGTATCCCTCTTCCTCTCTCTCCATCTCTCTCTCTCTCTCTCTCTCTCTCTCTCTCTCTCTCTCTCTCTCTCTCTCTCTCTCTCTCTCTCTCTCTCTCTCTCTCTCTCTCTTCCATACCCTTCTCCCTCTTCCTCCCCTCCCCTCTCCTTCCTCTCTCTGTAGTTTTTATCTTCATCCTCTCTTCCCTCTCCCTCTTTCCCTTTCACTACCTGTACTTGCCTTTTATATTACTTTAATTATCAATACGTCAATTGTAACCAACACTTTCCCTGACATATGGAAAACAACTCATGTCATTCCAATTCATAAAGGTGGAAATAATGCTGATATAAATAATTATAGGCCAATTTCTCTAATTTGCGTCCTATCTAAAATTCTAGAAAAGGTAGTAGCCAAGCAGCTAGCTTCATTCCTCGAGTCCAATAAACTCTTAGTAAACTCACAACACGGCTTCCGTTCAAAGCTCTCTACAGAAACAGCTCTCCTGAAAGTTACCGATACTCTTTTCCATAACATTGACAACAAACAAATCTCCCTCCTTATTCTTCTTGATCTATCTAAAGCTTTTGACAGCGTACATCACGACACTTTGCTTAGGAAATGTGTGGAAGTTAGTATAGACCCTACTTGGATAGATAATTATTTATCTAATAGATTGCAAGCAGTTCGTTTAGGAAAAGTCACATCAAATTTACAAAGCATAAACTTTGGTGTCCCACAAGGGTCTATCCTGGGACCAATTTTATTCTCTATTTATGTAAACGATCTCTCCAAATCACTTCCTAACACTTTAGTTTTTCAATACGCTGACGATACGCAAATCATAATGACAGGAAATATTGAAGGCTTAGACGAGTTGATAAGAAAAGCTGAAAATATACTGCTAAGGTTTAAACACTATTTCCAAATTATCGGACTGATATTAAACTAAAAGAAAACTAAATGTATGTTTGTAGTTTCTAGGCAGTATATATCAAGAATACATGAAGATACTATCATAAATTTTAACGGCTCAGTCATTAAACCTGTAAAAGTAGTTAAGAATCTGGGGGTGTATATGGACCAATATTTGTCTTTCGATAGTCACATAGATCATATACATAAGAAAGTCACGGGGATACTTATGTACCTCACACGAATAAAGGATTGTCTTGATTATGAAACGCGAGTTATGGTAATTGACGCACTGGTACTCAGCATAATAAATTATTGCTCAAATGTATGGGGCTCAGCTAATAAAACCCAGATTGAAAGAGTACAAAAATTACAAAACTTTGCTGCTAGAGTTGCTGTAGGGGGAATAGGTAAATACGACCACGTCTCACCCGCGATTAAACGTTTGAATTGGCTCAAAATAGAAAATAAGTGTTCATTTGATATATGTATGTTTATATTTAAAATATTAAAAAAGAGATTCCCCGAATGGTTGTATAGAAATATCTTCGACATCAGTATAACAAGAGATAGGCCATCAAGGCAAAGACAGAATCTCTATGTTCATCGGGTTAATACTGAAATAGGCACAAGAATGATACCTGTAAGAGGGCCTAAGACATGGAATAAACTCCCTATCGCTATTAGAGACATAACATCAATAAATGTGTTCAAAGATAGGTTGCGTAAATATTTTCTAGATAATCAAATGTAAGTCAGCAAACATTTGTTAGCGTATAATATGCACTAGTAACACAAGGTTTTTAAGCATATTCGATTTTGTAACATTGTGAAAATTTCTTTTTTTTTACCTCCATTTTCTTGCGTTGATAAGCACTGCTAATACAAGTTTTTAAGCTTATATCATTTTGTACTATTATAAAGTCTTTAGTTTTTACCTTCATGTTTTATGTGTACAAAAATATGTATCACTATGTAATGCTCTTGTGAATATTGTAAATAATGTAAAGAATACACAATGAAAATTGTAATAAAGGAATTATTATTATATTATATTATTATTATTCTCTCCCCCCATCTCTCACCGCCGACATACACACGCAAGGCTGAGCTTAAAGAAATCCTACAAAACATGACAAGAAATGTCCCGGAGATGCTGTACAGGGACAAACATACCAGATAAGAATAAAAAGAATTGAACTAATAACATTAGAAGAAGAAGAAAATGAAGAAGAAGAAGAAGAAGAAGACAGGACAAACTGCTGATGTGAATGGAAGACTTCTTGCATGAAAGAAAAATGAGAGTGGTGATAAGAGACAAACACTCTAATTGGGATCAAGTGATAAGTGGTGTTCCACAAGGAACAGTGCTGGTCCCAATAATGTTTGCTATATATATTAATAATATGGATAAAGGAATTGAAAGTTATATGAGCTTCTTTGCAGATGATGCAAAATTGTTGAAAAAGTTAACACAGAAGGTTGTGAGTCGCTACAGAGTAATCTCAATAAAATATGGGAATGGAGTAGGAAGTGGGCGATGGAATTCAATATTAAGAAGTGTAATATAATGGAATTTGGAAGAAACAAAAAAAAAACAGTGGGATCATATAAATTGGAAGAAGAAATAAAAAAAAAGTAGAAAATGAGAAGGACCTGGGAGTCATTATTATGAATGATATGTCCCCTGAGAAACATATTAAAAAAAAAATTGGAGAAGCTTATAATCTAATAAGAAAAATCAGAGTGGCATTTACATACCTGGACGAAGAAATGGTGAAGAAAATACTAGTTACTTTGATAAGACCAAGATTGGAATATGCAGCGACGACGTGGTCACCAAGTACAAAAAAATGTATAACAAAACTTGAAAGAATTCAAAGGGCAATTACAAAATTGGCACCAACACTCTCAGAACTATCATATTAAGAGAGACTAGCAAAAGATGAGCTACAGACATTAGATCAAAGAAGAGAGAAAGGAGACTTGATAACTATTTATAGAATCATGAAAGGCATAGAAACTATTGATAGAGAGGATCTAATAAAATGGGATAGTAGAAATACAAGAGGACACGGAAAGAAAATCAAGAAAGACAGTTATAGAAAATACCTGAAAAAGAGCAGCTTTCCCCACAGAGTAATAGAGATTTGGAACAAGTTAGATGAGAAAGTGGTGTGTGCAAAAACAATACATGAATTTAAAAACAGTTTAGATAAGATGAGATATGAAGACGGGACACCACGAGCATAGCTACCCTTCCCGTAAAATACAACTAGGTAAATACAACTATGTAAAACACACACACTCGCTCGCTCGCTCGCTTTGTGTGTGTGTGTGTGTGTGTGTGTGTGTGTGTGTGTGTGTGTGTGTGTGTGTGTGTGTGTGTGTGTGTGTTTGTGTGTGTGTGTGTGTGTGTGTGTGTGTGTGTGTGTGTGTGTGTGTGTGTGTGTGTGTGTGTGTGTGTGTGTGTGTGTGTGTGTGTGTGTGTGTTGTGTGTGCGCGAGTATATGCGCGTGTGTGCGTGTGCGCGCAATTGTGTTTATATTTGTGGGTACGTATTAATATTCTTAATTACTAAGTGCACATCATATGATTACCGAAGACTACCCAATTACCTCAACATAATAATGAAATTACTCTCGAGGCCTAATATATTTCGCAGGCCCACCGCGCCTTTGCCGCTCTTTGAGGGCGGTGCGGCGCTGTCTAGGTTTCGCTGTAGTGCGCGGCAAACCATTCCATTCAGCTCTATGAGTTGTAATTATGAATCGTGAAGATGAGAGACCTTTTGGTCCATATCGAAGTTGAATGCAAAATATATAGATGAATTAATGAATAAATAGATAAATAAATAGATAAATAGATACATAGTTTGATAAACAAATAAACAAACGAATATATACGCAAGAAAACAAATACAAAATAAAAGAACAAATAAAGAAATAGATAAGTAGAAAACAGATGAATAAGAATCGATAGGGAAATGATAAATAATACGTGATAAATAATAGATAATAAACTATAATAAGTGGTGAATTATAGATACATATACCATACATATACCAAAGGCTTTTCCCCCTTACAAGGGAGGTAGCCAAAAAACAAAGACATAAAAAACCACTCCCACCCATTCCATCCCTATCACGTTCCATTCTTCTCCACCTTCTTCCCTCCCTCTTATCTTGGCACCTCCTGGATGACGGGTCATCCCTGCATCTCACCCACTGCCCTAGGTCAGAAGCAGTGTCACAAGACACAGCACATCCACAGCAAGGCCGCTTCATTAAATCGTCGACCCCCCTCTCCGTCCCCTCATACAGAAAAGGAGAAGACTGAGAGAAAACCCTTCGGGCTGCGTCAATTTATTTCTCACACATACACCCTCACCCCTCCCCAAGCCCCACCCATTCCACCTCATGCATCACAGCATCATCCATATAAACCTCTCCCGTCTTTCCTCAACCTCTCCCGTCTTTCCTCAACAGACATTCCCCTCTTTCCCAAAGCCCCTTTTACTCCATCCATCCATCTCATCCTTGGTCGACCTCTCATGTTCACTCCTTCCATCTCTGCCTTCCACACCTCTTTTACTAGTCTTTCTTCACTCATTCTTTTCGTGTGTCCAAACCATCCTAATACTCTTTCATCAACCCTATCTCCCAACTCCCTTTCCACGCCCGTTCTCTTCCTCACCTCATTTTTCACTCTATCTAGCCTAGTAACCCCTATCATACTTCTCAGACATCTCATCGCAAACATATTCAAACTCCTCTCTTCCTCTCTTATGTTTCATGTTTCTGCCCCATACAGTGCTGTCGGCAAAATCACTCCTTCATACAATCTCCTCTTAGCATCCATTCCCAAATGTATATTTCTCATTACACTTTTTAATCCACCAAGGCATTTAGTTGCTTCTCTCAATCTACATTCTACCTCCACCTCCACTCCTTCCTTTTCTGCCAAATTCGCACCCAAGTATCTAAAACTATCCATTTCCTCCAGTTTCTCTCTCTTATTACTCATTTCCAGTCTGTTGCCACTTTCTTTCCTTGTACATCTCATCACCTTATTTTTACCCGCATTTATCTTCAACTTCTTTCGCACACCTTCTCAAACTCTGTCACTAACTTCCTCAATCCCTCCTCTGATCCTGCTACAAGCGCAGTGTCGTTAGCAATCAACAGCTGGCTTATCTCCCACTTTTCTCCATTTTCTTTAACCATCTCCAATCCCTGACCCACTACCCTTGCATTTACCTCTCGCACCACCTCATCCATGTATAAATTGAACAGCCAGGGTGACATAACACATCCCTGACGAAGTCCCACCTTTACCTTTCTATTCTAATCCTGACACACACTCTACTACTCTCGTAAAAACTATTGATAGCTCCTAAAAGCTTTCCTCCTATCCCATACATTTTCAATACCTCCCACAGTGCCTTCCTATATACCCTGGAATAAGCCTTTTCCAAATCCATAAAAGACCCAAAAAATCGTTACCTTTTCCTATAGCTTTCTTACCACAAAAACCTGATCTACGCATTATAGATAAATAATAAATGATAAATTATAGATAAAGAGTATTAATAGACATTGAACAATAGACAATAACAAACAATAAACTG
>NW_027467621.1:0-5000 GCF_046742065.1 Oratosquilla oratoria | reverse complement strand
GGTACAGGCTCGGGGAACGATATCTGTATAATTACTATTACGTCCCCGAGCCTCAAGACAACCAGGAAGTCGCCCAGGAAGCAGCCAGCGACGGTGAAATTTCTTGTTTCTGCCAGGAGGCAAACAAGACTGAGCCATTTGACATCGGAAAGTACTACGAAGGCGTTCCGTATTATCTCCGGAACGTCCCGGTACGCAAGCTCCGTCGTTCCTGCGGTCGCCAGAAACACCGTCTCAGAAGGCGTTGGCCAAAACACCTCAAGGGAACCACAAAGAAATGCTGCTTCTCTCGTTTACTAGAGAAAATCAAAGTCCTTTGTGAACCAACACAATGAATAGCCCGTGAAGGCCATTAAGGTGATATAAAGCCCAAAATGGGACATAATGTAGCCCAAAGTATGACACAATCAAGCCCAAAATGTACACTAACTGGTGTACTCACACAAGCCTATACATGTGCGTGTGTGTGTGTGTGTGATTGTGTATTCGTATTAGCCTGTCTATGTCTTTTGAAATGCATTTAAGAACTTGCAGATCGCAAAATTTCACCCTTCACTGTTCTGCCTTTATATATTTTGTTATAACCACAAAATTGCTTGTTAGCTTGTGGGAGTGGACCCTTCACTGAACCGAGTTTTACAGACCGGGACCTCATTGAGTCCAGAGTTGGTCCCTTGATGAATGAAATTGTCTGGCGTCATCCGGATGACAGGTGTCTTCAAAAGGGTCAATGTCGACCTGTAGAGGCCGATGGGAGGGACTATCCATGGTTGTCGAAAAAGTAATACTACATTGATAATAATTCACATATATGTAATTCAACGATTAATAGATTATTCATAATTTTTGGCTGTTTATTATTTGCTTATTTTTTCTTTGTTTGCTTAGTTCTTGTTTGTACGTTTATTTGCCTATTCATTTATCATCTATTTATCTTATCTATTTTATTTATTCGTTTAGTTGCTCTGTTTATGCCGGGGGAGGGGGGGAGGAGGAGGACTCAATGCAGGACCAAGGCGTCCATGAAAGGGTTGATGTCCTAGAGAGTTTTGGGTTCAACCCTGAAAGACAAGAAGTTCCTTTGGGGGCGCTTCAGGTACGAGGCAAAAGAAAGACAGATAGAAAGAGAGAGAGAAAATAAAAAGAAATACAGATAGAATAATACAGAAAGAATAAATAATGAGAGATAGAACAAGTTTGCGCCCTCATCAGTCGAGACCCAAGCAAGGCCAGACAGAGGCCTTCTTCTTCTTCTCCTCTCAGGGGCCTCGGAGACTTGCACAGACGGGAGGAACCTTTCTCAAATCGCCATACGACCACTCTTTGTCTTTGTCTTTCCCTTCTTCCCTCTGTGTCACTCTTTTTCTCTAATTGTATCCCTCTACTGTATCCCTCTTCCTCTCTCTCTCTCTCTCTCTCTCTCTCTCTCTCTCTCTCTCTCTCTCTCTCTCCCATACCCATCTCCCTCTTCCTCCCCTTTCCTCTCCTTCCTCTCTCTCTGTAGTTTTTATCCTCATCCTCTCTTCCCTCTCCCTCTTTCCCTCCCCCCACGCTCTCTCTCTCACCGCCGACAGACTCACGCAAGGCTGAACTTAAAGAAATCCTACAAAGCGTGACAAGAAATATCCCGTAGATGCTCTACAGGGACAAACATACCAGATAAGAATAAAAAAAAAACTAATGACATTAGAAGAAGAGGAAGAATACAGGACAAACTGCTGAAGTGGAGGGAAGACTTTTTGCATGAAAGAAAAACGAAAGTGGTGACAAGAGACAAACACTCTAATTGGGATCAAGTGATAAGTGGTGTTCCACAGGGAACAGTTCTGACCCCAATAATGTTTCCTATATATATTAATGATATGGATAAAGAAATTTAAAGTTATATGAGCTTCTTTATGGATAATGCAAAATTGTTGAAAAAATGAACATTGAAGAAGACTGTGATTCGCTACAGAGTAATTTCAATAAAGTATGGGAATGGGGTAGGAAGTGGAAGATGGAATTCAATATTAAGAAGTGTAATATAATGGAATTTGGAGGAAGCAAAAAAAGAATAGTGAGATCATATAAATTGGGAGAAGAAGAAATTTAAAAAAGTAGAAAATGAGAAGGACCTGGGAGTCGTTATTATGAATAATATGTCCCCTGAAAAAAAAAAAAAAAAATTGAGAAACTTATAATTTGATAAGAAAAATCAGAGTGGTATTTACATACCTGGAGAATAAATGGTGAAGAAAATACTAGTCACTTTGATAAGATCAAGTACAAAAAAATGTATAACAAAAAATGAATACAAAGGGCAATTTCAAAATTGGCACCAACACTCTCAGAACTATCATATGAAGAGAGACTAGCAAAACTTGAGCTACAGATATTAGAGCAAAGAAGAGAGAGAGGAGACTTTATAACTATTTATAGAATCATGAAAGGCATAGAAACTATTGATAGAAAGGATCTAATAAAATGAGATAGTAGAAATACAAGAGGACACTGAAAGAAAATCAAGAAAGACAGTTATAGAAGATACCTGAAAAAGAACAGTTTTCCCACAGAGCAAAAGACATATGGAAGAAGTTAGATGAGAAAGTGATGTGTGCAAAAGCAATGCATGAATTTAAAAACAGTCCAGATAAAATGAGATATGAAGACGGGACAACCATGAGCGCAGCTCCCCTTCCCTTAAAATACAACTACGTAAAATACAACTAGGTAAATGCACACATACACACACACTATATATATATAAATATATATATATATATATATATGTGTGTGTGTGTGTGTGTGTCTCTATTTATATATATATATATATATATATGTATATATATATATATATAATGTATATATGTAAATACATATAGGTATATATATATATATATATACACACATATATATATTACATATATATATATGTATATATATATATATATATATATATATATATACAGTATATACATATATATATGGGGGGGAAAATCCGACTGTCACTTCCACGTAGTGCTCCCTGGGTAACGCTAACGACAGCGGTAGACCACGACAGGCCTAGCTAGCCGGTGGCCTTATTATACAGCTCAAGCAACACAGATGATGCCTCGGACTGGATGGACCACACGGCAACGATCACGAAATGACACTGGACCTTCTTTAAGGAATACACGAATAGCAACCATCAATGCCACTACAATGAATGATAAGTTGGAAGAAGTCGTAGACATGATGACTGACAGAAACATTGAAATAATGGGAATATGTGAAACCAGACTTCTTGGAGAGGGAACAAAAGTAATTCACAACAACTACCAGCTAATTTTCAAAGGAATGGATAATGAAAGAAAATATGGGGTGGCTTTTATTCTAACACCAACTATTGCAGAAAAAGTAGAGAACATTTTTTATATTAATGAAAGAATTCTAGCAATAACAATAAAAGTGGATGCAGAAAGAATAACTTTTGTGCAGGTATATGCACCTCACCAGGGAAGGCCTCAAGAAGAAAAAGTAGAATACTATACAAAACTACAAAGTACCCTGGATTCATGTGGAAATACTATCAAAGTTGTCATGGGAGACATGAATGCACATGTAGGAAGACAGAGGAATAATATAGAAAACGTCATCGGTGCACATGGTGTTGGAGAAAGAAATGATGAAGGAGAAAGACTGATAGATTTCTGCATAGGTAATAGCATGTCTGTGATGAATACCTTTTACCAGCATAGAGAAAGTCATAAATGGAGCTGGTATCGGTGGAATAACGTAACTGGTGAATATACTGAAAAATCACTGATTGACTTTATGTTAACATCTAACAAGAAACTTTTCAAAGATGTCAAGAGCATACCATCGGTTTCCTTTGACTCGGATCATCGTTTAGTTCTTGCGAAACTAAACATTAGGAAGCCAAAGCCAATGAAAAAACTTGTCAGAGAAAGAATTAAATTAGAGAATCTAAAAGAACCAGAAAAGGCAAGATTATATAAGGAAAAGATTTCAGAAGTTTATCTGAGCGAGCCGGAAGAAACCAGAGACATTGAAGAAGAATGGATAGGCATGAAGGATAAAAATTACAAAAATAGCAAAAGAGGTCCTGGAGACCAAGAAAATAAGTGGTGGGAGAAAAAAGAAAACTATATGGTGGACGGATGAAGTCCGGGATGTTGTTAAAAAGAAGAGTCAGTCTTTTAGAAGATGGATGAGAAGACGGACCCCAGAAAATAGATTGGAATACGAAACAGCAAGAAACGTAGCAGAGACAGTAAAAGCAAGAGCCAAGAGAGATTCTTGGAAGAAATTGGGTAAAGAGCTTGAAGAGGATCTGCTGGGAACTAGGAAGCTCATATATAGTTTGGCGAAGAGTTATAAAAGGGGCGAAGAAACAGTAGTAAAATACAATTAAGAATAAAGACGGAGTGTTACTAACAGATGAGAACGAAGTAGATGAAAGGTGGAGAGAATATTTCTCAGAATTATTGAATCCTCAGGAATTGGACGATGAGTGTGAAAACACCAGCCTGAGACTAAACTACTACCACGAAATATCTATCGAAGAAACTAGAGTTGCCATCAGTAAAATGAAAAATGGAAAAAGTCCTGGATGCGATGGCATACCTGTAGAGCTGCTAAAAGGAAATGAAAACACAGTCACGTGGCTAACGAGAATTTTCAATGTAGCTTGGTGTGAAGGTAGAGTACCAGAGGATTGGGGGAAAGCCATTATATGTAAAGTACCAAAGAAAGGCGACAAGTCAGAATGCAAAAATTGGAGAGGAATATCCTTATTATCACATGTGAAGATATATGAAAGAATACTTGAAAGAAGGTTAAGAGCGACGGTAGAAGAAAAATTAGAGGAGGGACAGTATGGATTTAGACCTGAGAGAGGTACAACAGATGCAATTTTCTCCTTGAAAATGCTGATGGAGAAGAGATGGGAATGGGATCAACCAGTGTGTATAGCTTTTGTTGACTTAGAAAAAGCCTTTGACAGGCTACCAAGG